>NC_055993.1:23312468-23617179 GCF_018446385.1 Zingiber officinale
ATGTGATACCCACAACCTCCAATAGTAGTATCCGATACTCATTGGTCTTGTATGTGACATCAATGATCAACACAGACGAAAAGTTGACAGACAACTCTAGACTTTTTGGATGAACCCAAAGAATATCTATGATTTCGTTGGTGTCTTGATTTATACGGTAATTATGGAGGTATTCTTTCTTGATTAATTGCTCCAAGACATACTGAATAGAATTTAAGCTGCCCCGTTTAGCGGATTTATTTGTGAAAAAGACATTGTAAATGTTTTTGATCCCCATAGTATTTGACGGATCTCTTTCCTTCAAAATACTAAGAATTTCACGAGGTGTGGTGCTATTAGCCATGTCGAGCATAAATTTTTTCTCTATTGGTTTTAATCTACTCGAGTACTCATGACCATCAATATATTCTACTAATTGATGATTATGAAAACTACAAACAACCCTTAAACCCCACATCGTATCATCTGGAGGTATTGGTATACCTCGCAGCTCAAATGGGCATTCACATTTTTTAGTCCTAGTATTTCTTCTTAAGGATTGTCCATCAACTAGATATCACGACGGCTTGTACTTTCCACCTCTTTCACACATAAGATGACACTTTGGTAGCTTGCCACCTTTTAAATTAGCAGAATTTTTAATAACCACTACAATATCATTCTTCAGACCAACTGTTTTACCCAATTTATCATATCTTCTCTAATTTTAAATATATATATATAAAAATATAACAAAGATGTATAAGTATGACATTATCCAATCTTAATATAATTTCTCTACTTATAAAATAAATAACGAATATGCATAAAATAATGATAATAACTAACCTGATTTGTGGTAAATTGGACTGTATAATCATGATTATTGTTGGAGATACTCTCTCCACCAGGAATATCATTCTTAATTGACCAACTATTTGAAAATAAACCCAAATAGTCATTCATAATTTTCTTCTATGAATTACGAAAAGTAATGGCTAAGAAGATAACTATGTTTCAGGAAGAGAGAAAGAGAGACTGAGAGGGAGATAGAAGTGGAGGGAGGTGTGACTGAAAATTGACTGAAAATGAAGTGTGAAAGGAGGATTTAAAGGGAGAGATTTTGACATGTGTCAAGAATTGAAGAGTGGGTAATTTAAGGAGAAGGGAGGTTCTGACATGTGCCAAGGGTTGGAAGGGGTAATTTAAAGGGAGAGAGGTGTTTTAACATGTGTCAAGGATTAGAGGGTGTGTAATTTAAAGAGAGTGAGAAGTTCTGACATGTGTTAAGAGTTGAAAGGGAGGTAATTTAAAGAGATGAGAGATTTTGACATGTGTCAAGGGTTGGAAGGGGGGCAATTTAAAGGGATGAGAGATTTTGATATGTGTTAAGGGTTGAAGGGTGGATAATTTAAGGGGAGAGGAGGTTCTGACATGTGTCAAAGGTTGGAGGGGTAATTTAAAGGGAGAGGGTTGTTTTAACTGTTGGATCGAGAACGCGCTAGAGGGGGGGTGAATAGCGCTCGCGACTATTTCATTTTTCGAATCGCAAAACTATCGGAGTTAAAACGCAGCGGAATAAAAAACAAACACACAAACTGTAACGCCCGCCCTCCCTGCTACCCTAAGGGACGGGGCTACGATACTCTACGTATAAATTTTTCTTTTTAAAACAGCGGAAGACTTAAAATAATTTTCATAGTTTTAATAAAATTTTTCTTTTAAATTTTTTTGAACTATACTATCACATGGCATCAAAATCATAACATCAAATCCAGTGGAACCATAATGTCAAGCCACACATGTTTAGGTATCACAAGTCATAAAATACCAATGCATAGTTCTCTAAAGAAACTTTAAGCAGGTTCTTATTTATTTGGTTGCCTAGCCACTGCCACACACATCTTCGTTGCCCCTCCTGCTGCTCCTCTAACTCATCCAGCTTTTTCCTTTATCAGTGGTACAAGGAAAGTAAGCTATGAGCACTCATGGCTCAGTAAGTTCCTTTCCTACTCACTAAAACCAACAATCAGCACATAATCAAGAATGCATCAACAAGTCATAATCTCAACTAATCATGGCATAACATAGCATTCTATTCAAGCATATCATGCATCATAATATAATCACAACTAGTCATAGCATATCAAGCATCATCATGACCGAAACATATACATAGTGCATTGCATAAAACATAGCTAGACATGACATAACAAACAAGTATTATGGTATATCAAAGCATGGCCGAAACATGTATATCAAAGCATCATACTATGGCCGAAACATGTACATTAAGGCATCATCATATCTATGGCCGAAATCTATATATCAAGCATCAACAAATCCATGGCCGAAACATGTCTATAAGGTATAGCATGAACATAACATAATCATACCTTATCATGGCATATCATAATCAAGAGCATAACATGAAACATAGCATAATCATAAGGTGTATGCAATATGATTTTGGAAAACATGTATCCGAAAAATATGTGTATGTCTCATGATCTTTAAAACCATTTTCTTTTACACATATACTTGAAAGTAATCTCAACATAAGGGGGATCCCGGCTATGTACCACTTACATATTGCGCGCAACCTTGTAGGTCCAAGGTAGCAAGTCTTGAACCCTACGAGGCAAATATACTAGGCCCTTAGTCCTAGGGGCACTTAGGAGCCCATCCCTAACGAGGTCCTTAGTCCCCGGGGCGCTTATGGAGCTCACCCTTGGTACAAGCCACTCACATATAAAGTAAAGTACATGTCATACATATCATGTATCATAAAAGCATGCATCACTTAGGCACACATCATATCGTAAAAGTATGCATCACTTAGGCATACATCATGTCATAAAAGTATGCATCACTTAGGCATACATCATATCATAAAGGTATGCATCACTTAGGCATATATCATGTCATAAAGGTATGCATCACTTAGGCATACATCTCATCATAAAGGCATGCATCACTTAGGCATACATCATGTCATAACAATATGCATCACTTAGGCATAGATCATAAAAACATGCATATCTTAAGCATAAAGCATATCATCAAGCATGCATGATTTAACCACATAGCATATCATGAAAGCATGCATATTTTAAGCACTAACCATGGCATCAAAGCATGCATAATTCAACCACATATCATGACATAAGCATGCATGTTTTAAGCACAAAGCATATCATATCATAAAAGCATGCATATCATATCATAAGTCATAAATCACAAGCATACATTTTAAGCATAAGGGTGTATCTTGTGATTATCCTATCATAGGAAACACGGTATCATATTTATCTTGGTTTTAAGCTTCCTAAACCCTTGTGGCCGAAACCCTTTAGAGCTCAATTTAGGTTAAACACAACATCCAAGCATGTGGCACCTAAATTATCATCATAACATTTTCATAGGAAGCATTATAAACATGATTAACTTAGTTTCTAAGTTCCTCAAGTCCCTAATTTCATATGGCCGAAACCTTAAGGTGTGAAACAAGGTTCCATATGACATAAAAGTATGGACAACTTTAAATCATATTTATAACATTTTTACCAAGGAACAAGGTAAACACATTTGACACATTTGAATTAGTTCCTAAGTTCTTTAAGCCCTTAACATATGTCATGGCCGAAATTTAACAAGTTCTCATTAGGGCTACAAACAAGCATACAAGCATGTGAACTTGGACTAACATTATGTATAAATTCATACAAGGCATCATACAATAGTTATGGCCGAAACATACCCTAGCATCATTTTAGGTCATAAAACAACATATAGCAATTGCACCTTGGCTTTCTAGTTATCATATTTCATGTAGAGTGGCATGAGCATATTTAATTTATGTCCTAGGGTTTCTAGGGCATCTATTCCTTCATGACCGAAACATTCAAGGGTTCATTTAGGTCATGAAAAAATTATACAAGCATGTGAAACAATCAACACATTATCCTATTTTCATAAGAAGTACTTTTAACACATTTGGTTTCATTTCTAAGGCCTCTAAGTCTTTTAAACCCTACTTGGCCGAAACTCACAGAATATAAACTTGCTTCAAATAGCCTAAAAGCATGAGAATTTATACAAGTTTCATAGCATGTATAAGGACAAGCATAATGAGTATACATATGAATTGTGTCTTAGGCTTTCTAGGTTTCTTTTTCTCTTTTTCTTTTATTTTTTCTCATGGCCGAAACCTACCATTCCTTAGCTAGGTTTTTAAGTGGCCTAAAGCATGAAAAACCTATGTAAGTTTCATGGAAAAAGTTACTAAGAAACATATATACAATTTGGTTCATGAATAAGCTAGGACCCCTTGTGGTCATACATATTATATGTCATGCAACTAATTTTTCTACACCCTAATTAAGCATGAGGGCATTAAACAACTTTCATATCTAAATAGCACAGAGGTCTTGAGTATATTAAAATTTTGTTTAAGCTTTTCTAAGCTATCCATCTCATCATGGCCGAAAAACCCTAAGAAGGAGTTCATGAAATTCTAGCAATATTCAAGCATACAAATCCTTTAAGATCTTTGTATTCTATCACATGAGCATGGTTATTTAAATTTAAAGGTCTTCCTAACCCTAAACCCTTTCTTGACCGAATCATATGAGTGGGTTTTCTTTTAGTTTCAAATATCTTCTAAGGAAGAAAAACTAATACATGATCCTTAATATTTCATAGGGAGAACCTTGTACTAGTTGGGTAAAACAATAAATTTCCCTAGTCTCTTAAGAATATTTTTGGCTGAAATTCTAGGGTTTAGTACTCCTCTAATCATGCATCATATATGTATAAAAGCATTAAGGAGAACCCCCTTTCATAGCATAGAAAAATCTATCATGCAGTGAAGACTAGTTTAAACACCATTAGATTTTGAAAGCTCTTCTTGGCCGAATTTTCTCAAACTTGTTTCTAGGTTTTAAAATCTTCATAAAATCTGAAAAACACTTAAAACGCCTTGTACCACAGGTGAGGGGAAGCTTACTTCCTTTTTCGCTTGTGGATCTAAGGTATGAAGAAGAAGAAGTAGCCTCTTCTTCTAGTTCCTTTCCCTTGATTCCTTTGCTAAGTCCTCCTTGTATCTTAGGCTTTCTTAGGGAAAAATTTGGCTTTGGGGCTGAAGATGGAGGAGAGGGGACTGTGGTGTTCTCGGTGAGGGAGAGGATAAATGAGAGAAAATGAGAGAAAAATAGTTTTCTCTTTTCTTGCTCCCTTTTATGTTAAGGGGGAAGAGGTAGCAAACTTAGTTTTTGCTTTCCTTCTCCCTTAGCCATTTTTTTTCTATTTTATTTTTATTTTTATTTGTTTATTTATCCTCATCATTCATGATGAAATAAGGGGGATTGAATCCCCTTAATTCCTCTTTAAACATTTCGGCAAAACCAAAGAGGAAGAAAGAGAGAAAGGGAGGAAGGCAAGTTGCCTTTCTCTTGCTCCTTTCTTGTTTTCTTTTGGCTAGCTTTTACTCTTACCTTTATCATGAGTTTCCCTCCTTTTCTATCAATATCTTCTCTCTATCCCAATTGGTTTCTACTCATTAATTCTATGAAATATAATATAAGAGGTTCAAGGTTCAATCCTTGACCTCTCCCTATTTTTATTTCATTTTATTTCTTTTTGCTTCAACTCACTTCCTATTATTTTTCTAAGGAAAAATCCCACATTCATATATTTATCTTACAAGCTTAGTGGGTATTACAGTACCCCGTACCTCATAAAAAGTTCGTCCTCGAACTTTAAAATAGTTGCATCAGGTGGCACTGAACTTTCGGTTGAGTGCATCGGCCACTTTGTTCGCCTTTCCTGGGTGATAAAGAATCTCGCAGTCGTAATCTTTTACTAACTCGAGCCATCGGTGTTGCCTCATATTTAGGTCTTTTTGTGTGAAGAAATATTTCAGACTCCGATGGCCGGTATAAATCTTACACTGAGCTCCATATAAATAATGTCTCCATATTTTGAGAGCGAAGACCACGGCTGCTAGTTCTAAGTCGTGAATGGGATAATTCTTCTCATGTTCTTTAAGTTGTCTAGAAGCGTAAGCAATGACTTTGCCATCTTGCATGAGTACAGCTCCAAGTCCTGTGATGGAAGCATCGCTGTACATATCGAAGCCTTTGTTGGTTTCCGGAAGAGTAAGAATCGGAGCACTGGTCAGTCTCCTTTTTAATTCCGCGAAACTCTTCTCGCAAGCTTCTGTCCATTCATACTTGGTATTTTTCTTGGTGAGGGTTGTCATAGGAGCTGCGATTTTGGAGAAATTCTTTACGAATTTCCTGTAATAACCTGCTAGTCCGAGAAAACTCCTGACTTCGCTGGCATTCTTTGGTCGGTTCCAGTTATTTACAGCTTCGATTTTACTTGGATCCACCATAACTCCATCTTTGGAGATGACATGACCTAGAAATATTACCCGGTCAAGCCAAAACTCGCATTTGGAGAATTTTGCATATAGTTGTTTCTCTTGAAGGATCTGTAGTACAGTATTCAGGTGTTCAGCATGTTCTTCTGGGGTTCTTGAGTAGATAAGTATATCATCAATGAAGACAATTACAAATTTATCAAGATATGCCGTAAATACTCGATTCATCAGGTCCATAAATACTGCAGGAGCGTTGGTTACTCCGAAAGGCATAACTATGAACTCATAATGTCCATACCGAGTTCGAAATGTTGTTTTCGGTATATCATCTGGTTTCACCTTCACTTGATGATAACCGGATCGTAGATCTATTTTTGAGAAAATGGCCGCACCCTTCAGTTGATCGAACAGATCATCGATCCGTGGAAGTGGGTACCGATTCTTGATCGTCACATTATTCAGCGCTCGGTAGTCTATACACATTCGCATAGACCCATCCTTCTTCTTTACGAATAGCACTGGAGCTCCCCATGGAGAGTGACTAGGACGAATAAGTCCCTTGTCGAGTAATTCGGATAAATGTTCCTGAAGTTCCTTTAATTCAGCCGGAGCCATACGATAAGGTGCTTTTGAAATCGGCTGAGTACCAGGAATCAATTCGATTCTGAATTCTATCTCTCTGTCAGGGGCCAACCCTGGTAGTTCATCTGGAAATACTTTTGGATAGTTGCATACTACTCTGACATCTTCTAACTTTGGATCTTTGATTTGATTGGTATCAACCACTTGTGCTAGAAACCCCATACATCCTTTATCTAACATCTTTTGTGCTTTAATAGATGACAATAACTTCTCCGTTCCTTTTGATTCTCCGTGAAATTCAAACTCTGGTTCATTTTCGGGTCGGAAAATCACTTTTCTTTTGCGGCACTCGATTGATGCGCCGTACTTACTAAGGAAATCCATGCCCAAAATTATGTCATAATCCTGCATATCAAGTACTATCAGATTGCAGTAGAGTTCTCTGTTTGCGATCCGAATAAGTACTGCTTGCAGCATATAGTCCGATGGCATAATCTCCCCGGATGGTAAGGTTGTTAAGAACGTGTCCTCTAGAGTTCGAAGTGGTATATCTAGCTTCTTCATAAAAGGCGTTGAGACGAACGAGTGTGTTGCCCCGGTATCAAATAATACTACAGCATACTGATTGTAAATAAGTAGCTGACCTGTGACAACAGTAGAAGCATTCGCCACGTCTTCCTTGGTAAGAGAGTAGACTCTGGCATCGGTCATAGTAGGAGGGGCCTCCAATCTTCCTTGGTTGATTGAAGTCCCTTCTATGGCAGCTTGCTGTGAAGGGGTACTCCTACTCTGGAAGTTCTGCAAGGTAGTGCCCGAGACCGAGTAGGGCAATTTCTTGCCAAATGACCTTCCTTCCGCAGTTGTAGCACTTTTTGGTCTGAAGACATACTCGAATGCATCTTTCCACATGTGGCACATCGAGGGTACTTGGTCCGCTTATTGGCCGGACCACCTTCGCTTTATTCACTTCCTCTTTCCACTTGAGTTTCCTTTCCAGCCGGTATTATGCGATTTTGTGCTCCGGTCGGTGCTTGGTTCTTGCCCTTGTTCATTGCTTCGATAGTGCTCGTAATCGCACCGACTAGCTCCTCTGCGATCTGCGGTCTATTAACTCCGGCCACGTTCAGAGCTATCTCGGGTCGGAGCATTTTTAACATCAACCGGACCCTTTCTTTTTCAGTACGGACCAGTTCTGGGCACAATCGAGCTAAGCGGTTGAACCTCTTGACGGCTTCATTGACTGACAGATCACCTTGCCGGAACTCAGTGAACTCGTCATAGTGCTTGTTGGTCACTTGCATATGGAAAAATTCCTCTAAGAACTCTGTCTCAAAATCTGTCCACTGCATTTGGTTTATTTGCCTTTTCGCCTTTACTCTGTCCCACCACATCCGGGCATCTCCGGTAAGACAGAACGACGCGCATTTGACCTTTTCGTGTTCAGGCCAATCTAATAATTCCATTATGTTCTCCACGATTTTGAGCCAGGCTTGCGCATCCCATGGTTCACAGTTTCCCGAGAATGCTTCCGGCTTAAGCCTTTGCCACTGAATCAGATAGGCCTCTTGTCGGACCATCGGAGTAGGGGCTACCGGGGGCACTGGTGCGGCTGTAGGTATAACAAGTAGTGGATTCACCGGTGGGGTAACTGGGTTGCCTTGCTGACCCATTAAGGTAGTGATCAGCTGTTGTTATTCTGCGATCTGATGCTGGAGGTCTGCGACTACCTGCGTCAGATCTGGTGGAGTCACTGTCCCTCCGGTTCGGGCATTGCGTGTCCTAACCATGTTTATCTAAAAGAAATAGACTAGTGTAAGTGGTTATCGATTTTAGCCAATCTAACGTACTGGTTTGTTTCTATCTATTTGTTATGGTATTATTCCTAACCTACCAATATGTACTCCTAATCTAATTTATAACTAAAAGCATAAAATAAAGCATAAGCAAGTAGAACATGAAACTAAAGCATAAACAACATAAGGAAAAATAAGGAATATAATGACAAACAATGTAACATAAGGAAATAAAGCATAAGCAATGTAGTAAAGAAATAAAACATAGGCAATATAACAAGAAAGAAAAATAAAGCATAAGTTATATAACATGAAACTAAACATACGCATGTAACAAGAAAATTAAACATAAGCATATAACAAGTAAATTAAGCATAAACATTCTTACTTGGAGCGGCAGGTAGGAGGCTTGATGTGTGTGTAGTGAGCTGGCAATAAACTTTGGCTCTGATACCAACCTGTAACGCCCGCCCTCCCTGCTACCCTAAGGGACGGGGCTACGATACTCTACGTATAAATTTTTCTTTTTAAAACAGCGGAAGACTTAAAATAATTTTCATAGTTTTAATAAAACTTTTCTTTTAAATTTCTTTTGAACTATACTATCACATGGCATCAAAATCATAACATCAAATCCAGTGGAACCATAATGTCAAGCCACACATGTTTAGGTATCACAAGTCATAAAATACCAATGCATAGTTCTTTAAAGAAACTTTAAGCAGGTTCTTATTTATTTGGTTGCCTAGCCACTGCCACACACATCTTCGTTGCCCCTCCTGCTGCTCCTCTAACTCATCGAGCTTTTTCCTTTATCTGTGGTACAAGGAAAGTAAGCTATGAGCACTCATGGCTCAGTAAGTTCCTTTCCTACTCACTAAAACCAACAATCAGCACATAATCAAGAATGCATCAACAAGTCATAATCTCAACTAATCATGGCATAACATAGCATTCTATTCAAGCATATCATGCATCATAATATAATCATAACTAGTCATAGCATATCAAGCATCATCATGACCGAAACATATACATAGTGCATTGCATAAAACATAGCTAGACATGGCATAACAAACAAGTATTATGGTATATCAAAGCATGGCCGAAACATGTATATCAAAGCATCATACTATGGCCGAAACATGTACATCAAGGCATCATCATATCTATGGCCGAAATCTATATATCAAGCATCAACAAATCCATGGACGAAACATGTCTATAAGGTATAGCATGAACATAACATAATCATACCTTATCATGGCATATCATAATCAAGAGTATAACATGAAACATAGCATAATCATAAGGTGTATGCAATATGATTTTGGAAAACATGTATCCGAAAAACATGTGTATGTCTCATGATCTTTAAAACCATTTTCTTTTACACATATACTTGAAAGTAATCTCAACATAAGGGGGATCCCGGCTATGTACCACTTACATATTGCGCGCAACCTTGTAGGTCCAAGGTAGCAAGTCTTGAACCCTACGAGGCAAACATACTAGGCCCTTAGTCCTAGGGGCACTTAGGAGCCCATCCCTAACGAGGTCCTTAGTCCCCGGGGCGCTTATGGAGCCAACCCTTGGTACAAGCCACTCACATATAAAGTAAAGTATATGTCATACATATCATGTATCATAAAAGCATGCATCACTTAGGCACACATCATATCGTAAAAGTATGCATCACTTAGGCATACATCATGTCATAAAAGTATGCATCACTTAGGCATACATCATATCATAAAGGTATGCATCACTTAGGCATACATCATGTCATAAAGGTATGCATCACTTAGGCATACATCTCATCATAAAGGCATGCATCACTTAGGCATACATCATGTCATAACAATATGCATCACTTAGGCATAGATCATAAAAACATGCATATCTTAAGCATAAAGCATATCATCAAGCATGCATGATTTAACCACATAGCATATCATGAAAGCATGCATATTTTAAGCACTAACCATGGCATCAAAGCATGCATAATTCAACCACATATCATGACATAAGCATGCATGTTTTAAGCACAAAGCATATCATATCATAAAAGCATGCATATCATATCATAAGTCATAAATCACAAGCATACATTTTAAGCATAAGGGTGTATCTTGTGATTATCCTATCATAGGAAACATGGTATCATATTTATCTTGGTCTTAAGCTTCCTAAACCCTTGTGGCCGAAACCCTTTAGAGCTCAATTTAGGTTAAACACAACATCCAAGCATGTGGCACCTAAATTATCATCATAACATTTTCATAGGAAGCATTATAAACATGATTAACTTAGTTTCTAAGTTCCTCAAGTTCCTAATTTCATATGGCCGAAACCTTAAGGTGTGAAACAAGGTTCCATATGACATAAAAGTATGGACAACTTTAAATCATATTTATAACATTTTTACCAAGGAACAAGGTAAACACATTTGACACATTTGAATTAGTTCCTAAGTTCTTTAAGCCCTTAACATATGTCATGGCCGAAATTTAACAAGTTCTCATTAGGGCTACAAACAAGCATACAAGCATGTGAACTTGGACTAACATTATGTATAAATTCATACAAGGCATCATACAATAGTTATGGCCGAAACATACCCTAGCATCATTTTAGGTCATAAAACAACATATAGCAATTGCACCTTGGCTTTCTACTTATCATATTTCATGTAGAGTGGCATGAGCATATTTAATTTAAGTCCTAGGGTTTCTAGGGCATCTATTCCTTCATGACCGAAACATTCAAGGGTTCATTTAGGTCATGGAAAAATTATACAAGCATGTGAAACAATCAACACATTATCCTATTTTCATAAGAAGTACTTTTAACACATTTGGTTTCATTTCTAAGGCCTCTAGGTCTTTTAAACCCTACTTGGCCGAAACTCACAGAATATAAACTTGCTTCAAATAGCCTAAAAGCATGAGAATTTATACAAGTTTCATAGCATGTATAAGGACAAGCATAATGAGTATACATATGAATTGTGTCTTAGGCTTTCTAGGTTTCTTTTTCTCTTTTTCTTTTATTTTTTTCTCATGGCCGAAACCTACCATTCCTTAGCTAGGTTTTTAAGTGGCCTAAAGCATGAAAAACCTATGTAAGTTTCATGGCAAAAGTTACTAAGAAACATATATACAATTTGGTTCATGAATAAGCTAGGACCCCTTGTGGTCATACATATTATATGTCATGCAACTAATTTTTCTACACCCTAATTAAGCATGAGGGCATTAAACAACTTTCATATCTAAATAGCACAGAGGTCTTGAGCATATTAAAATTTTGTTTAAGCTTTTCTAAGCTATCCATCTCATCATGGCCGAAAAACCCTAAGAAGGAGTTCATGAAATTCTAGCAATATTCAAGCATACAAATCCTTTAAGATCTTTGTATTCTATCACATGAGCATGGTTATTTAAATTTAAAGGTCTTCCTAACCCTAAACCCTTTCTTGACCGAATCATATGAGTGGGTTTCTTTTAGTTTCAAATATCTTCTAAGGAAGAAAAACTAATACATGATCCTTAATATTTCATAGGGAGAACCTTGTACTAGTTGGGTAAAACAATAAATTTCCCTAGCCTCTTAAGAATATTTTTGGCCGAAATTCTAGGGTTCAGTACTCCTCTGATCAAGCATCATATAGGTATAAAAGCATGAAGGAGAACCCCCTTTCATAGCATAGAAAAATCTATCATGTAGTGAAGACTAGTTTAAACACCATTAGATTTTGAAAGCTCTTCTTGGCCGAATTTTCTCAAACTTGTTTCTAGGTTTTAAAATCTTCATAAAATCTGAAAAACACTTAAAACGCCTTGTACCACAGGTGAGGGGAAGCTTATTTCCTTTTTCGCTTGTGGATCTAAGGTATGAAGAAGAAGAAGTAGCCTCTTCTTCTAGTTCCTTTCCCTTGATTCCTTTGCTAAGTCCTCCTTGTATCTTAGGCTTTCTTAGGGAAAAATTTGGATTTGGGGCTGAAGATGGAGGAGAGGGGACTGTGGTGTTCTCGGTGAGGGAGAGGATGAATGAGAGAAAATGAGAGAAAAATAGTTTTCTCTTTTCTTGCTCCCTTTTATGTTAAGGGGGAAGAGGTAGCAAACTTAGTTTTTGCTTTCCTTCTCCCTTAGCCCTTTTTTTTATATTTTATTTTTATTTTTATTTGTTTATTTATCCTCATCATTCATGGTGAAATAAGGGGGATTGAATCCCCTTAATTCCTCTTTAAACATTTCGGCAAAACCAAAGAGGAAGAAAGAGAGAAAGGGAGGAAGGCAAGTTGCCTTTCTCTTGCTCCTTTCTTGTTTTCTTTTGGCTAGCTTTTACTCTTACCTTTATTATGAGTTTCCCTCCTTTGCTATCAATATCTTCTCTCTATCCCAATTGGTTTCTACTCATTAATTCTATGAAATATAATATAAGAGGTTCAAGGTTCAATCCTTGACCTCTCCCTATTTTTATTTCATTTTATTTCTTTTTGCTTCAACTCACTTCCTATTATTTTTCTAAGGAAAAATCCCACATTCATATATTTATCTTACAAGCTTAGTGGGTATTACACAAACACAAAGGAATTTACTTCGTTCGGAGCCTAAGGCGACTCCTACTCGAAGGTCCGCGATCCTTGATCGCTTTCCGTGGGTAACAACTATAAGTTCGAATAGAGTACAAGTATTGCAAATAAGTACAGTAAACAGAAACACGGTTATACCGACAACAGTATAGAAACCACAAGTTACGGAGCTCCGGGTTGTCGGAATGTTGCAGCAGCACTTCGGAATGATCTTGTTAGCGGCACGTTGAAAAAAGGAAGCCTGGAAGTTGATGATTCAAGGTGCTGCTCGAAACCCCTTTATAAAGGGTGTTCAAGGCGCCTTGAAGGCTATTCAAGGTGCCTCCATGCTGCCGAGTCTCTCGCGTGGATCAAGCTTGAACTGGTTGAAGTTCATCTGCTTAAGGCGCCTTATGCCCCATTCAAAGCGCCTTATGCCCCATTCAAGGCGCCTTCCAAGGCGCCTTATGACTCCTTCAAGGCGCCTCCCAAGGTGCTTCGCAGCCAGCTCCAGCTTTGCACCCGAGGCGCCTCCAAGCTCCATGGAGGTGCCTCGGACACTGTTCATCCGAGGGAAGACTTTATTATTTTGTACCTGCAAGACATGTTAGTCCCAAACAATATCCTGCAACATAAAGTTAGCACATAAAGTCATAAATAAGGTAACAAAATGTTATCGATAGTCATCAGACTATCCGGGTCTGACTTCGGATTACCGTCCGAAAATCCTAAGTCGACTCGACGCCTACTGTTCCCTCTACGGGGAACGCGTCATCACCTACTCCACTCAGGAGATTTACCTGTTGCCAGTGCTGTCACGCCCCAGAGGAGTCCCTGTCCGAAGAAATTTCGGCAGCATCTCCCCTGTACGGCGGACAATCTGAAACTTCTACATAACCCATATACCTCAGCCACAGGTGGCTGGAATAATAACAATAAATAAAAAACAATCACCACGCAGTTTATATAGATATTCAGCCTCTGGCTGTCACAACCACGCAGTTAATAATAGTAATCACAATACTACACTGACTCAAAATCCACCCTACTCCACTACACTCGTAAAACTCAAATCCGATGAAACTCACCTCTTCTGCCGTCCAGGCAGGCATGTAGTAAAAACATATCGAATAGAACATCCATCAATATCAAAAGAAAACATACGATGTCCAAGTATCCAAATAACCAAGTACACACATAAGCAAATAAAAAAAACCAAACCAAATGGTAAATAAATCCTCGAGGTCTGCAGGGATCTAGCACTACGTGCAGTGAGGACTAGCGACTGGAACTCCCTCCGGACAGCATCAACCTGAAAATAACAACGATGGAGGTGGGGTGAGTCCAACACTCAGCAGGTATAATTGATATACAAAGTAGGGAAACAACACCTAGCACTAATCATGCGTACAGTCTCCTGACAAGAAAGATAAAAATGCATCTGAAGTAAACAGGAGAATACTGTACTAACCAGGTCCTGAGTATAAGGTCAAACAGTCCGAGGGATAAGGAAATCCTGTATGCATGTCAAACATAGGTATCCAAACAATATGCAGCATATAAATGCAGCAAACACAAGCACAAGCAATAAATGCATCATGCATATGATGCCCATGATGCGTCCTGGTCACCCCTCACGCCAGTCGATCATCTCACACAATAGTGAGGCCGAGTGGGTAGGGTGACAAACGTGCACTCTGTCGTCACTACTCCCGATGAGTGACCGAGTGGACGGGATCTTGTCGAGTACACCTATCCTCCTACCCCAAATCATAAATGGGGAGTACAATGCTCTCAACTCCCGGTGCACGAATCTCTGCCGGATAACACGTTGTGTCTCACTACCCATGAGTGGACCAACGGTGCCTAACAGTCCCTGCTCACACTCTGCCCGAATCGACCACTAACCCATGAGTGGTGGTGTGCGCAATCCTACATGGCGATGTGCTCAACAATAATGGAGCGGATTATCGCACAGCATGCAATCATGCAAATGGTGCATGGCAATAACCATAAAAACATCCTGACCTAATCCATATATATAGAAAAGTGCACCCTAGGTCAACGGATCATATCGAATCAAAGGTACACAGAAGGTATAAAAACCTAGGTCCTGAACATGGTGAAGCATGGTATATCACTACCCCCTATAAGCATGTATAAACAAATAAAGTATACATGGGATGCAAATCAAGCAATCAATCAATCATGTATCAGATAATGGGTAGTGACTAACCGAAAGAAATAAAGGACATAATTAATGCAACTTGTTAAATTCACTACTATGTATATCAAATGACATAAGTCAAAAGTACCCGCCTCCGAAAATAGAAAGGTCCAATCTGACTCCGAGATACTCGTCTCGCGTCAAAGTCCTGTATTAAATCGCACAGTTTAGCTAATTTAATTATAAACAAATAGCTAAACTAATTTCTAATCCACTGACCAGTTAGGGTTAGTTTCATTAACCCCAACTACACCGTTATACAACTTCTAAACCTAAATCAATAATTATTGCTAACACAACTATCAATAATCTAACACAAAGATCAAAACCATAAACCTTACCTCAATCTCACAGCCTCTAATACTGATCCACAGCCAGGTAGGGTATTGCAGGATAGTGTAACTGCTGCTGGGAACCCAAGAAAACACCTCAGCTGGTGATCAAACAACCGGATACCCCACTAATCCAAAACCACAAGGCACAACCTTACCTGCCGGAATCACCACACTCTTCCTCTTCAATTACAAGTGCTGATCCCAAATCTAGCGATGTAAAAGTCCAGCCCACAGTGTTGTGGTCGCTGAAATCAAACAGCCCTTCTCCAAGATTACTGCTACCATCATCAACCAAAGAGAGAAAAGATGAATCAGCACTATGGTTAGGCACCAAGTCGAAGAAAATCAAGAGAAGGAGGTTTAGTCGAAGCTAGCTTACCCCCTGAACCTTAAATATCTACCCTCGTCGGCGATCGGTTGGTAGCCGCGGCACCAAATCAGCACTAAGGCAGAGGAAATGGTCGGCGCTAGGGATCTGATGTCGGCGCTAGGACACTGGAATCAGATCAACTCCGGTGCTTGGTTCCTGTCCCCGACCCGAAGAGGCGAAGGCTCGGCATTGCTCTCTTCCACTGGTGTCGGCCGTGGCGACCGAGGCGACGCGAGAAAGGGCGGCGGCGGCGCGTCAGGCACAGTGGTGGCATCGAGATCGCGGTGTGCGGCGGAGAAGAAAGGAGAAGAAATAAAATGAGAGAAGGAGAAGAAAAACCCTCCGAGCGGTTAGGGCAAGGATCGGGGAGAAGAAGAAGGCGCGCGAGGGGTTTGGGGCACGGCGACGGGAAAGGAGAAAAAGAAATAAAGAAAAAGAAACAAAAAAAGGAAAAATAAAACTTTTCCTCGCTTAAATTGGGTAGTCTAAACAGGCTTTTCCCGGCCTCGTTTTTATCCCCGATAACTCGTCCATACGAGCTCCGTAAAATTCTCGAAAAATTTCCAAAAATTCTGAAAAATTCCCTTATTAATTTTCGCCTATTTTCAGTATTTTACAAGTGTGATCCTCTAGATTGACTGGACTTTTGCTCATCACTCAACACTTCCGGACTTTCTGCTGGACATCCGCTTCCCGGCTAGTCCAGTCTTTCACCTGGTTCATGACACCAGGACTTTCCACCTAGGGTTACCACCCCCTAGGACTTTTGCCTGAAGCCATCGACCTGCCAAGACTTTCCGCATAGGGTTACCACCCCCTATGACCTAGGGTTACCACCCCCTAGGGTTTTCCCTTTGCCTAACCGCAGCTAGGACTTTTCTCCACCTAGGGTTACCACCCCCTAGGACCTAGGGTTACCACCCCCTAAGGTTTTCACCTGCCTAACCGCAGTTAGGATTTTCCTGAAACACTCATGCATACTTGTTAGATCACAAAACACCTTAACTTTGAATCCTTTGCCATTATCAAAACACAAGTTCGATCGTCGGATGCTTCCCACATCAACAATCTCCCCCTTTTTGATTATGACAACTCAAATTCAAAGTTAAGTAAACAGATATCAAATAACGAATAGATGAAAACATTTACGGCAAGCTTAGCAAATTTGCTAAAGTAAACTCTATGAATTTAAAGTATAGCACCAAGTATGGGCTCCCCCTTAACTGTTACTCCCCCCTTTAATATTCATTATTTTAAATTTGAATTTTACAATTATTTGAATTTGCTACTCTCCCCCTTGCCATATATCAAAAATAAGCAAAAATAGTCATTTGATTTAACAAGATTTTGTAAACACTTAACAGTTTATAATTGTCATTTCTTATTTTTAGCTAAGTGAAAAGATGATGTTTGCTCTTTGGAAACTTAGTTAAAATTATAAAACTACTAGAAGGTGGAACCTTTTGACAGGTTTTGAAAAGATAGTAAAACTATACATAGAGAAGTACTTGTTTAGATTTTGAAAATTTGTTGGAGAAAATATTTTTAATTTTTGAAAGTAATGAGTTGAATTTTACAAAATTGTGCTTTACTCAGGAAAGCAAGAATTTACAAAGTTAGATTTCAAAGTGAGCTAAGTTTTAAAATTTTGAAAATGAAGATTGGAGCTTAGCTTAGCTCTTTGCAAGTATTGGATTTTGAAAGCTATAGCTTAGGTTAAAAAAAAACTTAGCTTAATTTTAAACAATACTTATTAAATTTTAGTACAAGGAGGGAGTAGAGTAGCTAAAAATCTGGTTTAGGTTATTTATTCAAAGTCAGTTGGTCCTTAAGTCCAAGCATGAGTCAAGTTCAATAGATTGACTTTAAGAGGTATCAGAGCCCTAAAGATCAAACATGCTTAACCAGAAAACTGAGTATCCTTTACCAACTGTCTAACCTTTAGCTACTTGCTGATTGCCTACAGGGCAACAACTTTCACATGGTTAGTCAAGTTAAGTTAATTTGGTCCAGTTAGATTTGACTGGAGCTGGAAAACTTGACTTGATTGATGTATATTACGTGTTTAACGCCCAGACTCATATTGATGCACAGATATAAGCATTCTTGAGTCCAGGCTGTACCCTATGCATCTCACACCGTTCTATGTCTTTCAAACACAATCAAGGTATACCTAGGTGTTTGTGAGATACTCTGACTTAAATCTAGAGGAACATGATTTCTAGGGGGAAAGCCTAAGTTAAGTCCAACTTTTTGAAACTTCCAAGAAAAAGGAATTTTGAAAACTATTTTTCCTAGAATTAAAAAAAAAATAATTAAACAAAACGAGACACCTATTCTACCCAACACATTCCTATTTGCCTTCTAAGTGCACTGAACTCAAGTTCAGGTAAGGGTTTTGTAAAAATGTCAGCTAGGTTGGATTTGGACTCAACATGGTTGAGTGCAATTTCACCCTTAGCTACATGATCCCTTACAAAATGGTGTTTTACCTCTATGTGTTTAGTCCTAGAATGGTGAATAGGATTTTTGGTCAGATTAATTGAGCTGATATTATCAATAAAGATTTTTGTATTTTTATATTCTAGTTGATAGTCTTTTAACGTATGCATCATCCACAACAGTTGAGATGCACATTCTCCTAGAGCTATGTATTCAGCTTCTGTAGTGGATAGAGCAACACAATGTTGCTTTCTGCTTGACCAACTTACAAGGCACTGACCTAGAATTTGGCAGTTACCACTTGTACTTTTTCTGTCTAGTTTGCACCCGGCATAGTCCAAATCAGAATAGCCATAAAGGTCAAAGGTGCAAGTTCTAGGGTACCAGAGTCCTACATTTAGAGTTCCTTTAATGTACCTAAGTATTCTTTTAACATATGTTAGGTGTGACTCTTTTGCACAGGATTGGTATCTTGCGCACATTCCTACTGCAAACAATATATCGGGTCAGCTTGCAGTTAGGTAAAGTAAGCTACCTATGGCACTCCTATAGTACTTTGGATCTACTGGTTTTCCTTCAGGGTCAGAGTCAATGTTAATGTTGGTTGCCATTGGAGTATTTATAATTTTTGAATTTTCCATGCAGAATTTTTTAATTAATTCCTTAGCATATTTAGTTTGATAAATGTAGATTCCATCTTTGGTTTGTTTTATTTGTAAGCCTAAGAAAAAGTTGAGTTCCCCAACCATACTCATTTCAAATTCATTTTTCATTAATTTAACGAATTCTTTTAAAAACTTAGAGTTAGTTGAGCCAAAAATTATATCGTCAACATAGATTTGGGCTATAAAGATATCTTTCTCTATAGTTTTTACAAATAGGGTTGGATCTATTTGTCCTTGGTTAAAGCCTTTGGATATTAAGTAGTTAGATAATCTTTCATACCATGCCCTAGGGGCTTGTTTTAGTCCATATAATGCCTTTTTTTGTTTAAATACATGGTTTGGGTAGTCTAGGTCTTCAAATCCTGGGGGTTGGCTTACATAGACCTCTTCCTTGATGAACCCGTTTAAAAAGGCTGACTTAACATCCATTTGGTATAACTTAAACCCTTTATTTGCTGCATAGGCTAATAACATTCTAATGGATTCGAGTCTAGCTACCGGTGCATAGGTTTCATCATAGTCCAAGCCTTCAACTTGACTAAATCCTTTGGCTACTAGTCTAGCTTTGTTTCTTATTATATTACCCTGATCATCCAACTTGTTTCTAAAAACCCATTTGTCGCTATTATTGATTTATCTATGGGTTTAGGTACAAGGTCCCAGACTTGGTTTCTCTCAAATTGTGCTAATTCTTCCTGTATTGCAATGATCCAGTCTGGGTCAGGTAGAGCTTCTTCTATAGTCTTCGATTCAATTTTAGAAATAAGGGCAATCTGACTAAGGTTTCTATAGGAGGATCTAGTTCGAACTCCTAGGTTTGGGTCACCCAAAATTTGGTCAGGTGGGTGAGAGGTACTTACTCTAGCTGGTCTTATGTGTCGGTCAGAAACTGGTTCTTCTGGTTTATTAAGGTTAGGTTGGATTTCATCATCTTCTATAGTTCTTGGATTGATGTCAATATTTTCAATTATATTAGATGGGTTGGTTTTTTCATCAAAGATAACATTAGTTGTTTCTTCAACTTTTAAGGTATTTTGATTATATACTCTAAATGCCCTACTGGTTGAGGAGTATCCCAAGAATATTCCTTGGTTAGACTTGGGTGTAAATTTTCCTAAGTAATCTTTAGTATTTAAAATGTGAACTTTACAACCAAATACTTTTAAATAGTTTAGGTTGGGAATTTTATGGTAATAAAGTTCATAGGGTGTTTTATTGTGAGGTTTGTTAATTAAAATTCCGTTTTGAATATAATTTGCAGTATTTATTACTCCAGCCCAAAATTGATGATTTAAATTATATTCGTTTAACATAGTCCTAGCGGCTTCTTGTAGTGTTCTATTTTTACGTTCCACTAGACCATTTTGTTGGGGGGTTCTAGGACATGAAAATTCTTGTTGGTATCCATTTATTTTACAAAATTGGGTAAACCTATGATTTTCAAATTCTCCCCCGTGATCACTTCTTATTCTTTTAATTTTAGTATCTTTTTCATTTTCCGTTAATTTGCAAAAATTACTAAATGTTTCATAGGTTTCATCTTTTGTTTTTAGGAATTTTACCCATGTGTACCTAGAGAAGTCATCAATTATCACTAAGCAATATTGGTTCTTGCTTAGTGATTTGGCTCCATGTGAATCAAATAGGTCAAGGTGAAGGAGCTCAAGTAAGGAGTTAGTTCTTTCTAGGTTGGTTGACTTGTGGGTTGACTTGGTTTATTTTCCTTTTTGACATGCATCACAGATTGAGTTTTCAATAAATTTTAATTTGTGCAAACCTCTAACTAGACCATTTTGACTCATTTTTGAAATGAGTCTAGTGTGAGTGTGACCCAGTCTTCTGTGCTACAGTTGGGTTTCCTCTTGTTGTGTCAAGAGACACTTTATTGAGGATATTGATAGGTCAATTGTGTAGATGTTATTCTTCCTAAGCCCCTTAAGTCTAATCTCAGGGTTTTCGATGTTTTTAACTAGACACCCAGATTTATCAAAATTGACTAGATATCCACTGTCACATAATTGACTTATACTTAGTAAATTGAAGTTAAAATTTTCAACCAATAAAACATTTCGAATAATGAAATCGGAACTAAGTTCAATATTACCTTTTCCGATTACTTTAATTTTACCGTCGTTGCCGAATGCAACCGATCCTAAATTCTTGTACTTGAGTTTAGTAAACTTCAATTTATCTCCAGTCATGTGTCTGGAGCATTCACTATCCAACATCCATTGGTCTAATTCCTACATATGAAGTAGTTGAATTGGTTTCTCTTTAATGGATTTAAAGATAGCTTAATTGAAGTAGACTCTTTAGTTTTTCTATCTCACCCAATCTAAGTTAGCAAGCAATTAATCCTATGGTTATTTTAATTAACATTTTGAAAAGTTTTTGAAAAGGTTTTAAATAAGATTTAAAATAATTTTGAAATTAAGTTTTAAAATTATTTTGAAATTAAGTTTTAAAATTATTTTGAAATTAAGTTTTAAAATAGTTTTGAAATTAAGTATTAAAATTATTTTGAAATTAAGTTTTAAAATAGTTTTGAAATTAAGTTTTAATATAGTTTTGAAATTAAGTTTTAAAATAGTTTTGAAATTAAGTTTTAAAATTATTTTGAAATTAAGTTTTAAAATAGTTTTGAAATTAAGTTTTAAAATTATTTTGAAATTAAGTTTTAAAATTATTTTGAAATTAAGTTTTAAAATAGTTTTGAAATTAAGTTTTAAAATAGTTTTGAAATTAAGTTTTAAAATTATTTTGAAATTAAGTTTTAAAATAGTTTTGAAATTAAGTTTTAAAATTGTTTTGAAATTATTTTGAAATTAAGTTTTAAAATTATTTTGAAATTAAGTTTTAAAATTATTTTGAAATTAAGTTTTGAAATTAAGTTTTAAAATAGTTTTGAAATTAAGTTTTAAAATCATTTTGAAATTAAGTTTTAAAATAGTTTTGAAATTAAGTTTTAAAATTATTTTAAAATTAAGTTTTAAAATTATTTTGAAATTAAGTTTTAAAATTATTTTGAAATTAAGTTTTAAAATCATTTTGAAATTAAGTTTTAAAATAGTTTTGAAATTAAGTTTTAAAATAGTTTTGAAATTAAGTTTTAAAATCATTTTGAAATTAAGTTTTAAAATATTTTTGAAATTAAGTTTTAAAATTATTTTGAAATTAATTTTTAAAATAATTTTGAAATTAAGTTTTAAAATTATTTTGAAATTAAGTTTTAAAATAGTTTTAAAATTAAGTTTTAAAATAGTTTTGAAATTAAGTTTTTAAATTATTTTTGAAATTAAGTTTTAAAATTATTTTTGAAATTAAGTTTTAAAATCATTTTGAAATTAAGTTTTTAAAATAGTTTTGAAAAGAATTTTAAGTTAATTAATTTTGAAAATAATTTTAAGTTAATTAATTTTGAAAATAATTTTAAGTTAATTAATTTTGAAAATAATTTTAAGTTAATTAATTTTGAAAAGAATTTTAAGTTAATTAATTTTGATTGGTGTAATTTAGTTGAATTAATTTGATTTAAGTTTAGGTCAATTTTAGTTTTAATTTCTTAGTCATCTCACCCGATCTAAATTTTCAATCAGGAAACCCTATAATTGTTGTGAGATGAATTATGGTTGAATTTAAGGGTCTGGTTTAACTTTGTGTTAGATTCAGGTTTAGCTTTGGGTTCAACAAGTAAGCATTCTTTGGATAAACTTCTGGGCTATGGTGAGTCACAAGGAACTCATTAAAGTAACCATGCCTTCGAGGTTTCCCAAATAGTCCTACCCATTGAACTTAATACTAAAGCTTGGTCTAACTAATTATGATCCATTTAAGGGTAGCTTCGGTCAGTTCCACTTGGCCAAATGCACCAGGTCGAAGTCATATCTTCCTTGACATGCGATGCCCAAGCTTCCCTAACGTATTATCATCCAAAAACTTCACCAATACTGTGGGTCAAGTTAAACCTAGCCCGTTTTAATCTAACCTTAATTACCCTGCCGGGTAATCTACTCTTGTTTTACCCATTTCGGGTAGATTAAGTTCAGTTACCCTGTCGGGTAGTTCAGTTGGGGGTGCCAGTTATTCTGGATCCTCCATCTATATTTTATTTGATTTGAATTCGAATTATTTTGAATTTATATTTTAATTTCAAATTTTTAATTTGATTTTGAATTTATAATTTAATTTCAAATTTTTAATTTGATTTTGAATTTTGAATTTTAATTTAGAATTTGATTTTGATTTTTGAATTTATAATTTAATTTCGAATTTTTAATTTGATTTTGAATTTATAATTTAATTTCGAATTTTTGAATTTTGTTTTATTAAGATCATTTTTCTTTTTGCTTCCCCTGGATCATAACCTCGATATTGTCTATCGAGGTAGTGTATTTGATCCTTCGGGACCCAGTATTGACCAAATCCAACTTGATTGACCAATTTGGACTTGGGAACCCATGCTTGGACTGATTTACTATTTGTTTTGTTTATTAAAGATAAATAAGATTTATATTTCTTTTTCGTTTTATATCCTAACCCAGTTCTATTGTAAACGGCTCTTTGTGTCCCAAGAATTAGGTCAAGATTCTTGGAACCTAAAGAAAACCGTTTTAAGGTATTTTTTAAATCCTTGACCTGATTTTTCAAACTTGAATTTTCTTCCTCAAATTTTTGAACATGAGTAGAATTTTCAGTCTGAAATTGATTAGGTAGCGATTTAGTGTTAGTCACTTCTTTAAGGACAGCTACTTCCTTTAGAAGTGACTTAATCTTAAGGTTTGATTTAGCTAACTTGCGTAATAAATAATCGACTAAATTATTAAGCCTCGGAATACTTACAGTGGAGTCTGACCCTTCGGAAACGGATGCGGATCCGTGGCTTCGCTCGGACTCGGCCTTTGACTCACTCTCGCTCTCGAACTCGACAATCTGGTCCCGGGCCATCAATGCGAGTAAACTCATCTGATTGAGTTCGTCGTCGTCGTCCTCCAAAGAAGATTCGTCCCACGTCGCCTTAAGGGCCTTCTTTCTTCTTTGCTTTTTGGCTTCCTTTTGGTTGGGGCAGTTGGCTTTGATGTGCCCTTTCTGGTTGCACCCGTAGCAGGTAACTTCAAACTTTACCTTAGAACTCGGTTCGACCTCCTTGGATTGTACCGCCTTCTTCAGGTCTTTCTTGTTGAATCCCTTCTTCTTCTTGTAGAGCTTCTTCACGAGGTTCACGAGTTCGCTGGTCAGTTCGTCTTCTTCATCTATTGAGTCGGGTTCGTCTTCTGATTTCGGTTCAATTTTTCGTCGTACTCTTGGTTCCCATGTTCGACTAGTACCTGCAACCAAAGTAATACCCTTCCAAAATTGGCTTCCAGGACTGCATGGCGAGGCACATGACCTTCTTGGATATGGGAGCAACCACCACCGCCTAGGCAAAGCCTTTTAAGGAAAGCTAATATTTATTTCCTTAAATAACTCTAGGTTAACCAAAAAGAACAATCGAATCACAAATTCGAAAAAGAAGAAAACACAAACTCGAAAAAACTATTTCAAAAACTCTAGAATCATATGCCTCTTGTGTTTGGTATTTCCATAAATAACTATACAAAGAAAACTAGTATGATGCGAAAAATAATTACTAGTTATACCTTTCTTTGTAAGCAAAATAACCTCTTGATCTTCTACCGTATTCCTCTTCTTATCTCGAACATTGTGTGGGCAACGATCTTCCGAGACGAGAACCACCAAGCTCCTTCTTCTCCAAGCTAGATTCGACCACCATTAATTCTTCATGAGAAGTAAAGGTCCGGCCACCACCACCAAGCTCCAATGGATGCAAGAAACAAAACCTCCTTTCTCTCCTTCTTCTCCTAGCATGAACCGGCCACCATCAAGAGCTCCAAGAGGGGATAAAACTGGCCACTAGAGAAGAAGAGAAGAGGAGAGGGAGAACCTCTAAGGGCCGGCCACACCAAGGAGAAAAAGAGAGGAAGAAAAGAATAGGGTTGTTCACCTTGAAGGCTCCTCTACCCCCTCTTTTATAATCCTTGGTCTTGGCAAATAAGGAAATTTAAATAAAAACTTCCTTAATTCTTTTGCCATGCTTAAGAAAAATTAATTAATTAAAAAACAAATTTTCTTTTCTTAAACAACATGGCCGGCCACTTAAAGCTATAAACAAGGAGAGTTTTAATTAATTAAAACTTCCTAATTTGTCTCCGGAAATTTATAAAAAATTTCTCCAATAATTTTTTCCTTCATGGTGGATTATAAAAAAGAAATTTTATAAATTAAAATCATTCTTTTAAACATGTGGATAATTTCCAAAAAGGAAAGTTATCTCTAAAAATTAAAATCTCTTTTCAATCTACAAATAAGGAAAGATATCAAATCTTTTCTTAATCTTTTGTAGAAACTAATAAAAGAGAATATTTAATTTTTAAAACTCTCTTTTAAATTATGATCATGGTTAAAAAGGAAAATTTTCTCAAAATTAAAATCTCCTTTCAATCTACAAATAAGGAAAGATTTCAAATCTTTTCTTAATCTTTTGTAGAAAGCTATAAAAGGAAAGATTTAAATTTTAAACTCTCTTTTAAAACCATGATATCCACATAAGAAATAATTTTAATTAAAAAATAAATTCCCTTTTAATATGGCTGGCCAATCAAGCTTGGGCTCCAAGCTTTGGCCGGCCAATTAACTTGGCTCAACCTTTGGGTCTTGGCCGGCCCTAGCTTGGGTTCCAAACTAGCTTGGCCAGCCCCATTAGGATGGGTAAGAAGGTGGGTAAGTGGTGGGCATAAATCTCTATATACAAGAGGCTACTATAGGGACTGAGAGGAGGAATTGGTTTTGGTCTCCCGATGAAACTAAGCTTCCCGTGTTCGCCCTGAACACACAACTTAATTTCATCAATAATAATTCATACCACTAAAGAATTGTTATTGAACTACCGCACCAATCCCAAATTACATTTTTGGGCTCCTTCTTATTATGAGTATGTTAGTCTCCCTGTGTTTAAGATGTCGAATGCCCACTAATTATGTGAGTTACTGACAACTCATTTAATTAATATCATAGTCCAAGAGTAGTACCACTCAACCTTATCGTCATGTCGGACTAAGTCCACCTGCAGGGTTTAACATGACAATCTTTATGAGCTCCTCTTGGGGACATTATCAACCTAGATTACTAGGACACAGTTTCCTTCTATAATCAACAAGTCACACTATAAGTAACATCATTTCCCAACTTATCGAGCTTATTGATTTATCGAACTAAATCTCACCCATTGATAAATTAAAGAAATGAATATCAAATATATGTGCTTGTTATTATATTAGGATTAAGAGCACACACTTCCATAATAACTGAGGTCTTTGTTCCTTTATAAAGTCAGTATAAAAGGAAACGACCTCTAATGGTCCTACTCAATACACTCTAAGTGTACTAGTGTAATTATATAGTTAAGATAAACTAATACCTAATTACACTACGACCTTCCAATGGTTTGTTCCTTTCCATCTAGGTCGTGAGCTACTGTTTATAATTTATAAGGAACCGATAACATGATCTTCTGTGTGTGACACCACACACTATGTTATCTATAATATAAATTAATTGAACATCTACATTTGGTATATATAAATGTAGACACTTGACTAATGTGATTCTTATAAATGTTTATAGAAAAGCTAGGCTTTTAGTATACACTCCAACAATCTCCCACTTATACTAAAAGACTATGCTGTCATATCTGCTGTCATACATCTGATTCCCAACCCTTCAACATGCCCATCAAAAGCTCTTGCCCTAAGGGCCTTAGTGAAAAGATCTATAGGTCATCATCTGATGCAATCTTTGCGGCAACAACTTCTCCTCGTTTATACGATTTCTCGTATTGGGTGGTACTTGCGCTCTATTGTGTTTACTCGCCTTATAGACTCATGGTTTCTTCGAGTTTACTACTGCACCACTATTATTACAATAAATTGTAATCATCTTTGGACAAACCAGAAATCATATCTAAGTCCATCTTGAAGTTACTGAGTCATTCAGCTTCTATGACTGCCTCAGAGGTTGCCACTTACTCAGCTTCTATGGTTGAGTCCGAAAAAGCACTTTTGTTTATCATTCTTCCATAGTTATGACTTTACCTCCTAAAGTAAACAAAAAACCCCGAGGTCGACTTCCTATTGTCCCTATCTGATCGGAGGTCAAAATCCGTGCAACCCACAGGGACCAAATTATCTACCTTGTAAGCTAGCATATAATCTCTAGTGCCTATAAGGTACTTCAATATATGTTTTACCGCAGACAAATGTCCTTGTCTAGAGTTGCTTTGATATCTGCTAACTATGCCCTTCGGCAAAACAGATTTCTGATCTTGCGCATAGCATACATTAGGCTTCCGACAGCCGAAGCAAAAGGAACTGCCTTCATTTCCTCTATCTCCTTTGATGTCTTCGAAGACATCTCTTTAGATAAAACTACTCCATGCTGAAAAGGTAAGAAACCTTTCTTGGAGTTTTGCATGGTAAAACGAGCTAGGATAGTATGAAGCTTGGGATAAGCACAACATTCTTTTCTTGTGATCCCTTTGATCCCGAGAATATGTGTGCACTCTCCCAAATCCTTCATATTGAATTGTTTGGACAACCATACCCTTACTTCTGACAACACTTTGATATTGTTTCCAACTACCAAAAATGTTATCTACGTATAGTACAAGAAATACCACTACGTTTCCATCACATTTCTTTGTATACACAAAACTCATTCGGTTATAAAATAAATCCATAGGTCTGGATTAATCTATTAAACCAGATGTACCAAGACTTTGAAGCTTTACTTCAGTCCATAGACTGTTTGAGTTTACACACAAGATGCTCTTTTCTCTTTGCAATGAACCCTTCTGGTTGCTTTACATGGATGTTTTCTTCAAGACTTCCATTAAGGAAAGCTGTCTTGACATCCACTTGCTAAATCTCATAGATAAAAGAATCCGGTAGACTTAAGCATGGCTATCGGTAAAAAAGTTTCCTTTTTCAACAAGCCTTGCTTTTAAAGTTTCTACCTTCCTGTCTATCCCTCTTTTCCTATTGTAGACTTATTTTTACCCAATGGCTTTTACGCCATTTTGTGATTTTATAAGCTTCCAGACTCTATTAGAATACATATATTCTAATTCTGTATTCTTTGCAAAGATACTGCATCTTTATCTTGGAGTGCTTCGTCATATGTCCGGAGATCAGGTTCATGTCCTCTAGGGATCGAGTCCAAAGACTCTCCCAAAACATGAATCTTTTTAGGTTGCCTAACAACCCTCCCACTACGACGAGGTACTTTCTGCAATTGTGTATCATTTGTGATACGTGTTGTAGTTTATTGTGATATTTCATCTTGTACAGTTGGTACTAGGTTAGACGTGTCCTTTAATTTCCTTAAGAACAATTTTTACTCATGGGCTTGTGGTTTATAGTATAGTCCTTTTCTCAAATCGAGCATTGGTGCCAACAATGACCTTCCGATTTTAAGGACTACAAACCTCTTTTCGTTTTACTAGGATAACTCACAAACAAGTGAACTCATGTCCAATTTTTCAGTGTCTCTCACGTGCTAGACCACCCAAATCCGAATATGCTTCAGACTAGGCTTACGCCCATTCTGTAATTCTGTGGGAGTAGAGAGTTCTGACTTAGAAGGTACTATGTTCACTTCCGTTTCCAGTGTATATCCTTAAAATGAATTTGGTAATTTTCTAAATAACTCATCATCGATCTAATTATTCCATAAGAGCCTTATACCTTCTTTCTACTACACCATTCTGTTGGGATGTACCAAGTGCAGTTAGTTGGGTTTGAATCCCTACTTCTGATAAGTGACTCCTAAATTCTCCCATGAGGTATTTGCTACTACGATCTCACTGTAGTGTCTCGATATTTTTACTTTGACATTTCTCCGCATCAGCCTCGTACTCTTTGAACTAATCAAAGCACTTAGACTTGCGGTGTATCAAGTAAATCTATCTGTGTCTCGAATAGTTGTCTATAAAATAGATGAAATATTGGAAACTACCTCTTGTCTGGATAGTCATAGGACCACACAAATCAGAATGAACCAATTTCAACATATCTTTGACTCTATACCCCTTTGACTTAAAAGCTTCTTGGTTATCTTTCCTTCCAAGTAAGACTCGCAGGTTGAAAAAATTTCCACCACCAATGAACCCAAAAGTTCATCGGCTACCAATGAATCCTACTCAAGTTAATATAACCTAACCTTAGATGTCAAAGATATAATTGGTTTATTTCCGAAGGTTACTTTCTCTTAAAGTTAGAAAATGTGTTATTAATTTCCATTTATTGCATCGTGGGAGTTATTGGATTATAAATTGTCAGCCAACATACTAGAACAGATAACTTCCCTATTTTTATTGATAACAAGTTTGTCATCAAAATAGACAGAATATCTATTCTTTAATAGTTTAGAAACTGAAATCAGGTTCTTTCTAAACTTAGTACGTAAAGACAATTTCTAATAATCCATATTTTATTCCTATCAAAGGATAAACATCTCCCACTGCAACAGCTGCTACTTTTACAGCAGTGCCCATGTGGACGGTGATTTATATAGTTGTCGGATTTCCTGGAACCCCTGCAATGAATTGCAGACATAATCAGTGGTTCATGTATCTACACACCAGGTACTGGTAGATAATACCACTAAATATGTTTCAACAACTAATAAAATACATCGTTATTGTTCTCAGTTTTGTGAGGACAATCTACCTTAATGTCCAAGTTTTCCAATCATTACAATTGGGACTACTAAGTCAATTCTATAGTATAACAGCTAGGGGATTGACTAACATTTGAAAACCTAAGAATCACAAAATTATTTGGTCAAGACCAACATTTCAAAATCCCCGTGAATTTTGTATGTCACGTTAGTGTGGACGTATACAAATTCTAAAAAGAGATTTTATCCATTAATTTTATTATCTTGTCAACCTATGACAAATAAAATTAATAGTTGATCTGTCTTTGATCAAATATTTGGTCAAGACTCTAAATTTAAAATAATATTGATTCCTCTAACAATACTATTTAAATTTACCAACACCTCAAAACACCGTGAATTTTGCATGCCACGTTAGTGTGGACGTATACAAAATCATCATTTGTAAGAGGAGGGTTTTACCCATTAACTATCTTGTCAACCTAACTTTATGACAAATAAAATTATCTCAAACACCGTTAATCTTGTATGCCACGTTAGTGTGGACGTATACAAAATCAATCATTTGTAAGAGGGATTTTAACCCATTAATTTTATTATCTTGTCACCCTAGTTTTATGACAAATTAATAGTTGGTTTTCCTTTGGTCACACAAGTGATAGCAGTGACTCCATTGGGGAGGATACTATTAAATGTGTCTAAGTGTATACCATTGCTTGATATTAAGTCCATTAAATAGAATTGTGCCCCTTCAGTTGGAGAAGATCACACACATCCTAAATAACTTCCTATAACCATCCATTAAGGAAGTTTGATCTAGTGATCCGCAAACAAACTCATCCGTTGTGGAGGGAGGCACTCAGAGCCAACACGCAAGCTTGTTGCATCACTTACAAACCAGTAATGGAGACCGTGAGATTAATATACTAATCCCTCTCCCACTTAGTGATTTAAGGTGAGAAATTTTAACCTATGCTAGCATATAACACATGCATACACACACATCATAGTAAATAAAAGCAATAAACATGGAAATTAATTTTCTAACTATTATGGCATTTTCATCACTTTCCTCCGTGTGCTCCAACCCTAGCTGCTGCCATCTTTAGCCACCGCCATCGGGTCGAGTTGTCTCATCTATCTTGCGTCTTATTCCGCTGCGCCTCTGGTCCTCCGATAGCACCACGCCTCACAAGGATACTATCCGCGACAAATATAGAATTTTACATACATCGATCCTATATTCCATAAAGGAATGTACATATATTCTAGATCGAACAAAAAAATGTAAAATCCTAATAACTAATACAGCTCCTGCTGTATTTAATTTTACAATCATGCACACACAATTAAATGCCCTTGACATGTCCAAGGGTCCAATCACACACAATAAAAATATGTCATAATAGTTGGAGTCTGCAACCATAAAGTTAGTACATCCTACTGTTATCCTGCCTAAATTATTTATGACATGTGCATAACCTATTTGAAAACCAAACACACAGAGACAAACCCTAGCTCTGATACCAATTGTTGGTTAGTCTGAAGAAAATCGTACCAGTTTCATTGTACAAAAATTTTGTACAAGTGTCGAACCTTTCCTTAAATAACCTATTGTGTTCTTTAGAAGTTAAATTAGAAATCGCAGACGGAACTTAACATCATTGATTCCAAATTTAACATATCTGTTCTTAATGATTTAGATTTGAATCGCAAGCGGAACTTAATACTATTGATTCAAATCTACATAAGTTATTAATTTCATAAATATTTATTTCCAAAATTGGCTTCCAAGACTGCATGGCGAGGCACATGGCCATCTTGGATATGGGAGCAACCACCACCGCCTAGGCAAAGCCTTTTAAGGAAAGCTAATATTTATTTCCTTAAATAACTCTAGGTTAACCAAAAAGAACAATCGAATAACAAATTCGAAAAAGAAGAAAACACAAACTCGAAAAAACTATTTCAAAAACTCTAGAATCATATGCCTCTTGTGTTTGGTATTTCCATAAATAACTATACAAAGAAAACTAGTATGATGCGGAAAACAATTACTAGTTATACCTTTCTTTGTAAGCAAAATAACCTCTTGATCTTCTATCGTATTCCTCTTCTTATCTCGAACATTGTGTGGGCAACGATCTTCCGAGATGAGAACCACCAAGCTCCTTCTTCTCTAAGCTAGATTCGGCCACCATTAATTCTTCATGAGAAGTAAAGGTCCGGCCACTACCACCAAGCTCCAAGGGATGCAAGAAACAAAACCTCCTTTCTCTCCTTCTTCTCCTAGCTTGAACCGGCCACCATCAAGAGCTCCAAGAGGGGATAAAACCGGCCACTAGAGAAGAAGAGAAGAGGAGAGGGAGAACCTCTAAGGGCCGGCCACACCAAGGAGAAAAAGAGGGGAAGAAAAGAATAGAGTTGTTCGCCTTGAAGGCTCCTCTACCCCCTCTTTTATAATCCTTGGTCTTGGCAAATAAGGAAATTTAAATAAAAACTTCCTTAATTCTTTTGCCATGATTAAGAAAAATTAATTAATTAAAAAACAAATTTTATTTTCTTAAACAACATGGCCGACCACTTAAAGCTATAAACAAGGAGAGTTTTAATTAATTAAAACTTCCTAATTTGTCTCCGAAAATTTATAAAAAATTTCTCCAATAATTTTTTCCTTCATGGTGGATTATAAAAAAGAAATTTTATAAATTAAAATCATTCTTTTAAACATGTGGATAATTTCCAAAAAGGGAAGTTATCTCTAAAAATTAAAATCTCTTTTCAATCTACAAATAAGGAAAGATATCAAATCTTTTCTTAATCTTTTGTAGAAACTAATAAAAGAGAATATTTAATTTTTAAAACTCTCTTTTAAATTATGATCATGGTTAAAAAGAAAAATTTTCTCAAAATTAAAATCTCCTTTCAATCTACGAATAAGGAAAGATTTCAAATCTTTTCTTAATCTTTTGTAGAAAGCTATAAAAGGAAAGATTTAAATTTTAAACTCTCTTTTAAAACCATGATATCCATATAAGAAATAATTTTAATTAAAAAATAAATTCCCTTTTAATATGGCCGGCCAATCAAGCTTGGGCTCCAAGCTATGGCCGACCAATTAACTTGGATCAACCTTTAGGTCTTGGCCGGCCCTAGCTTGGGTTCCAAACTAGCTTGGCCGACCCCATTAGGATGGGTAAGAAGGTGGGTATGTGGTGGGTATAAATCTCTATATACAAGAGGCTACGATAGAGACTGAGAGAAGAAATTGGTTTTGGTCTCCCGATGAAATTAAGCTTCTCGTGTTCGCCCTGAACACACAACTTAACTTCATCAATAATAATTCATACCACTAAAGAATTATTATTGAACTACCGCTACAATCCCAAATTACATTTTTGGGCTCCTTCTTATTATGAGTATGTTAGTCTCCATGTGTTTAAGATGTCGAATGTCCACTAATTAAGTGAGTTACTGACAACTCATTTAATTAATATCTTAGTCCAAGAGTAGTACCACTCAACCTTATCGTCATGTCGGACTAAGTCCACCTGCAGGGTTTAACATGACAATCTTTATGAGCTCCTCTTGGGGACATTATCAACCTAGATTACTAGGACACAGTTTCCTTCTATAATCAACAAGTCACACTATAAGTAACATCATTTCCCAACTTATCGAGCTTATTGATTTATCGAACTAAATCTCACCCATTGATAAATTAAAGAAATGAATATCAAATATATGTGCTTGTTATTATATTAGGATTAAGAGCACACACTTCCATAATAACTGAGGTCTTTGTTCCTTTATAAAGTCAGTATAAAAGGAAACGACCTCTAATGGTCCTACTCAATACACTCTAAGTGTACTAGTGTAATTATATAGTTAAGATAAACTAATACCTAATTACACTACGACCTTCCAATGGTTTGTTCCTTTCCATCTTAATCGTGAGCTACTGTTTATAATTTATAATGAACCTATAACATGATCTTCTGTGTGTGACACCACACACTATGTTATCTACAATATAAATTAATTGAATATCTACATTTGGTATATATAAATGTAGACACTTGACCAATTGATTCTTATAAATGTTTATACAAAAGCTAGGCTTTTAGTATACACTCCAACAATCTTCCACTTATACTAAAAGACTAAGCTGCCATATCTGCTGCCATATATCTGATTCTCAACCCTTCAACATGCCCATCAAAAGCTCTTGCCTTAAGGGCCTTAGTGAAAAGATCTATAGGTCATCATCTGATGCAATCTAGGCGGCAACAACTTCTCCTCGTTTATACGATTTCTCGTATTGGGTGGTACTTGCACTCTATTGTGTTTACTCGCTTTATAAACTCATGGTTTCTTCGAGTTTGCTATTGCACCACTATTATTACAATAAATTGTAATAATCTTTGGATAAACCAGAAATCATATCTAAGTCCTTCTTGAGGTTACTGAGTCATTCAGTTTCTATGACTGCCTCAGAGGCTGCCACTTACTCAGCTTCTATGGTTGAGTCCGAAAAAGCACTTTTGTTTATCATTCTTCCATAGTTATGACTTTACCTCCTAAAGTAAACAAAAAACCCCGAGGTTGACTTCCTATTGTCCCTATCTGATTGGAGGTCAAAATCCGTGCAACCCACAGGGACCAAATTATCTACCTTGTAAGCTAGCATATAATCTCTAGTGCCTATAAGGTACTTCAATATATGTTTTACCGCAGACAAATGTCCTTGTCTAGAGTTGCTTTGATATCTGCTAACTATGCCCTTCGGCAAAACAGATTTCTGATCTTGCGCATAGCATACATTAGGCTTCCGACAGCCGAAGCAAAAGGAACTGCCTTCATTTCCTCTATCTCCTTTGATGTCTTCGGAGACATCTCTTTAGATAAAACTACTCCATGCTGAAAAGGTAAGAAACCTTTCTTGGAGTTTTGCATGGTAAAACGAGCTAGGATAGTATGAAGCTTGGGATAAGCACAACATTCTTTTCTTGTGATCCCTTTGATCCCGAGAATATGTGTGCACTCTCCCAAATCCTTCATATTGAATTGTTTGGACAACCATACCCTTACTTCTGACAACACTTTGATATTGTTTCCAACTACAAAAAATGTTATCTACGTATAGTACAAGAAATACCACTACGTTTCCATCACATTTCTTTGTATACACAAAACTCATTCGGTTATAAAATAAATCCATAGGTCTGGATTACTCAATTAAATCGGATGTACCAAGACTTTGAAGCTTTACTTCAGTTCATAGACTGTTTGAGCTTACACACAAGATGCTCTTTGCTCTTTGCAATGAACCCTTCTGGCTGCTTTATATGGATGTTTTCTTCAAGACTTCCATTAAGGAAAGCTGTCTTGACATCCACTTGCTAAATCTCATAGATAAAAGAATTCGGTAGACTTAAGCATGGCTACTGGTAAAAAAGTTTCCTTTTTCAACAAGCCTTGCTTTGAAAGTTTCTACCTTCCTGTCTGTCCCTCTTTTCATATTGTAGACTTATTTTTCCCCAATGACTTTTACACCATTTTGTGATTTTATAAGCTTCCAGACTCTATTAGAATACATATATTCAAATTCTGTATTCTTTGAAAAGATGTTGCATCTTTATCTTGGAGTGCTTCGTCATATGTCCGGAGATCAGGTTCATGTCCTCCAGGGATCGAGTCCAAAGACTCTCCCAAAACATGAATCTTTTTAGGTTGTCTAACAACCCTCCCACAACGACAAGGTACTTTCTGCAATAGTGTATCATTTGTGATACGTGTTGCAGTTTATTGTGATATTTCATCTTGTACAGTTGGTACTAGGTTAGACGTGTCCTTTAATTTCCTTAAGAACAATTTTTACTCATGGACTTGTGGTTTATAGTATAGTCTTTTTCTCAAATCGAGCATTGGTGCCAACAATGACCTTCCGATTTTAAGGGCTACAAACCTCTTTTCGTTTTACTAGGATAACTCACAAACAAGTGAACTCATGTCCAATTTTTCAGTGTCTCTCACGTGCTAGACCACCCAAATCCGAATATGCTTCAGACTAGGTTTACGCCCATTCTGTAATTCTGTGGGAGTAGAGAGTTCTGACTTAAAAGGTACTATGTTCACTTCCGTTTCCAGTGTATATCCTTAAAACGAATTTGGTAATTTTCTAAATAACTCATCATCGATCTAATTATTCCATAAGAGCCTTATACCTTCTTTCTACTACACCATTCTGTTGGGATGTACCAAATGCAGTTAGTTGGGTTTGAATCCCTACTTCTGATAAGTGACTCCTAAATTCTCCCAAGAGGTATTTGCTTCTACGATCTCACTGTAGTGTCTCGATATTTTTACTTTGACATTTCTCCGCATCAGCCTCGTACTCTTTGAACTAATCAAAGCACTTAGACTTGCGGTGTATCAAGTAAATCTATCTGTGTCTCGAATAGTTGTCTATAAAATAGATGAAATATTCGAAACTACCTCTTGTCTGGATAGTCATAGGACCACACAAATCAGAATGAACCAATTTCAACATATCTTTGACTCTATACCCCTTAGACTTAAAAGCTTCTTGGTTATCTTTCCTTCCAAGTAAGATTCGCAGGTTGGAAAATTTTCCACCACCAATGAACCCAAAAGTTCATCGGCTACCAATGAATCCTATTCAAGTTAATATAACCTAGCCTTAGATGTCAAAGATATAATTGGTTTATTTCCGAAGGTTACTTTCTCTTAAAGTTAGAAAATGTGTTATTAATTTCCATTTATTGCATCGTGGGAGTTATTGGATTATAAATTGTCAACCAACATACTAGAACAGATAACTTCCCTATTTTTCTTGATAACAAGTTTGTTATCAAAATAGACAGAATATCTATTCTTTAATAGTTTAGAAACTGAAATCAGGTTCTTTCTTAACTTAGTACGTAAAGATAATTTCTAATAATCCATATTTTATTGCTATGAAAGGATAAACATCTCCCACTGCAACAACTGCTACTTTTACAGCAGTGCCCATGTGGACGGTGATTTATATAGTTGTCGGTTTCCTGGAACCCCTGCAATGAATTGCAGACATAATCAGTGGTTCATGTATCTACACACCAGGTACTGGTAGATAACACCACTAAATATGTTTCAACTGTTAGAGTGTATACTAAAAGCCTAGCTTTTGATATAAACATTTATCTAGAAATAAGAATCACATTGGTCAAATGTCTACATTTATGATAAATGTAGTTGTTCAATTAATTTATATTGTAGATGACATGGTGTGTGGTGTCACACACAGAAGATCATGTTATCAGTACCTTATAAATTATAAACAGTAGCTCACGACCATGATGGAAAGGAACAAACCATTGGAAGGTCGTAGTGTAATTAGGTATTAGTTAATCTTGACTATATAATTACACTAGTACACTCAGAGTGTATTGAGTAGGACCATTTGAGGTCGTTTCTTTTATACTGACTTTATAAAGAAACAAAGACCTCGGTTATTATGGAAGTGTGTGCTCTTAATCCTAATATAATAACAAGCACATATATTTGATATTTATTTCTTTAATTTATCAATGGGTGAGATTTAGTTCGATAAATCAATAAGCCCGATAAGTTGGGAAATGATATCACTTATAGTGTGTGTTGTTGATTATAGAAGGAAACTGTGTCCTAGAGATACTAGGTTGATAATGTCCTCAAGAGGAGCTCATAAGGATTGTCATGTTAAACCCTGCAGGTGGACTTAGTCCGACATGATAATAAGGTTGAGTGGTACTACTCTTGGACTTAGATATTAATTAAATGAGTTATCAGTAACTCACTTAATTAGTGGACATTCGATATCTTAAACACAGGGAGACTAACACGCTCATAATAAGAAGGAGCCCAAAAATGTAATTTGGGATTGGTGCGGTAGTTCAATAATAGTTCTCTAGTGGAATGAATTATTATTGATAAAATTAAGTTGTGTGTTCGGGGCGAACACGGGATGCTTAATTTTATCGAGAGACCAAAACTAATTCCTCCTCTCGGTCCCTATCGTAGCCTCTTATTTATAGAGTACTATACCCACCTATACCCACCTTCATACCCATGTTATAGGGGCCGGCCAAGCTAGCTTGTGGATCAAGCTAGGGCCGGCCAAACCATTGGTTCATGGGTGGCCGGCCCTAGCTTGAACCCAAGCTTAGGTGGCCGGCCCTATTTAATTTAAAAAGAATTTTAATTTTAAAATTTTCTTATGTGAAAGATATAATTTATTGAAGAGATTAAAAATTAAAATATCTTTTTTATAAGTCTCTACAAAAGATTAAAGAAAGAGATTAAATCTCTTTCCTTATTTGTAGATTAGAAAGGATATTTTATTTCTCTTCTTTATAAATTATTCACATGTTGAAAAATTAAAATTATAGAAATTTCTTTTTATAAACCAATCATAAAAGGGATAAAAATTATTGGAGAAATTTTTTATAAAATTTCTGGAGACAAATTAGGAAGCTTTAATTAATTAAAACTCTCCTTGTTTTGTTTTTTTTAAAGTGGCCGGCCATTGTTTTTAAAAGAAGAAAATTGTTTTAATTAAAATAATTTTTCTTTACATGGCAAAAGAATTAAGGAAATTTTGTAATTAAATTTCCTAATTTGCCTAGGCCAAGGAATATAAAAGAAGAGGTGAGGGTGCCTTCATGGGGACAACCTCTATTATTTTTCTCCCCTTTTTCCTTGGTGTGGTGGTCGGCCCTTCCCTTTCTCTCTTCTCCTCTTATTGGCCGAAACCTATCTTCTTGGTGGAGCTTTTGTTTGTGGCCGGATCAAGGAAGGAGAAGAAGGAGAGAAAGCAAGTCTCGTCTCTAGCATCCCTTGGAGCATTGGTGGTGGCCGAAATTCTTCATCCTTGAAGAAAATTATTGTGGCTGGCCATCCTCTTCCTTTCTTCCTCTTTTGTGGTGGCCGAAACCTATCTCTTGCTTGGAGTTCTTGTGGTGGCCGGATACTACTTGGAGAAGAAGAAGAAGAAGGAGAGAAAGCTTGTATCCCTTGGAGCTTGGTTGGTGTTTTATTCTTCGTCCTTGGTGAAGCTTCTTTCTTTGTGGCCGAACCTAGCTAGGAGGAGAAGAAGGTGGTTGGTGGTTTCTCATCTCGGAAGACCGTTGCCCACACAACGTCCGAGGTTAGAAGAGGAATACGGTAGAAGATCAAGAGGTTTTTCTACAAGGTATAACTAGTAATTTTTCTTTCCGCATCATGCTAGTTATTTATGGAAATAATACCAAATACAAGAGGCTTACGTTCTAGTATTTCGAATATGTTTTTCGAAGTTGTGTTCTTTTGTTTTGTTTTTTTTCCCTTGTGATTTGATTGTTCTTTTTGGTTAACCTAAAGTTATTTTAGGAAATTAAATATTAGATTTCTATAAAAGGTTTTGTCTAGTCGGTGGTGGTTGCTCCCATATCCAAGAAGGTCATGTGCCTCGCCACGTCAGTACTGGGAACCAATTATGGAAATTAATATTTAATGGAATTAATAACTTAAGGTGATTTGGGTCGAACGTGTTAAGTTCCGCAGGAGATCCAAGTCAAAACCTAAAAGAACAAATAGATTAAGTTTTGGATCAAACGTGTTAAGTTCCGCAGGCGATCCAAAATTTAATTTAAAAGAACACATGGTAGCTAGGAAAAGGTTCAGACCTTTGTACAAAATTTTTGTACAATGGAACCTCTAGGTTTTCCGAGTAGCAACCAACAATTGGTATCAGAGCTAGGGTTTTGCCTCTGTGTATTTGGTATTAGGTTAATTATGCACATGTCATACATAATTTAGGCAGGTTAATAGTAGGACGTGCTAACTTTGTGGATGCAGGATCCAACTATTATGGCTTTTAATTATTATGTGTGATTGGACCCTTGGACATGTCAAGGGCATTTATATGTGTGTGCATGATTGTATTAAAATACAGCAGGAGCTGTATTTAGTTTAATTAGGATTTTATTTTTGATCTAGATACATGTACATTCCTTTTATGGAATATAGGATCAAAATGTAAAATTCTATTTATGTCGCGGATCGAATCTTGCAAAGCGTGGAACCTTCTAAGGACCAGAGGCGCAGCGGAACTAGGAGCAAGATGGATGCGACAGCTAGACCCGGTGGCGGTGGCCAAATATGGCAGCAGCTTGGGATGACAACACACAGAGGACAACTAGAGATAAAAGTCATAATAGTTGAAAATTAAATTTTCTATTTATTGCTTTTATATTGTGTTGTGTGTGCATGTTAGTATACATGACTAGTAGGCTAGCATAGTTAAAATTCCTCGTTTATAAATAACTAAGTGGGAGAGGGATTTTTAAATAAATCCCATGGTCTCCATTACTGGTTTGTAAGTGATGCAAACAAGCTTGCGCGTTGGCTCTGAGTGCCTTCCTCCATAACGGATGAGCTTGTTTGTGGATCACTAGAACATACTTCCATTTTTGGATGACTATAGGAAGTTAATTAAGAGCGTGTGATCTTCCCCAACGGAAGGGGCATAATCTTATTAATGGACTTAGTGTCAAGTAATGGTATACACTTAGACACATCTAATAGTATCCTCCCCATCGGAGTCACTGCTATTATTTGTGTGACCAAATGAAACCAACTATTAATTTGTCATAAAACTAGGTTGACAAGATAATAAAATTAAAGGGTTAAAACCCCTTTTACAAATGATTGATTTTGTATACGTCCACACTAACGTGGCATACGAAATTAACGGTGTTTGAGATAATTTTATTTGTCATAAAGATACGTTGACAAGATAGTTAATGGGTAAAACCCTCCTTTTACAAATGTTGAATTTGTATACGTCCACACTAACGTGGCATGCAAAATTCACGGTGTTTGAGGTGTTGGTGAATTTAAATAATATTGTTTGAGGAATCAATATTTTATTTTAAATTCAAAAAGTTTTGACCAAATATTTGATCAAAGACAGATCAACTATTAATTTTATTCGTCATAAAGTAAAGTTGACGAGATAATAAAATTAATGGATAAAATCTCCTCTTTGATTTTGTATACGTCCACACTATCGTGGCATACAAAATTCATGGGGATTTTAAAGAATTGATCTTGACCAAATATTTTTGTGATTCTTAGGATTTAAAATGTTTGTCAATCCCCTAGTTGTTATACTATGGAAAAGACTTAGTAGTCCCAAATTGTAATGATTGGAAATAGGACTTGGGCATTAAGGTAGACTGTCTTCTTAGAACTAAGAACAATATAGGTGTATTTAATTCATTAGTTGAAACATGTTTAGTGGTGTTATCTACCAGAACCTGGAGTGTAGATACAGATGCCATCAATCATGTCCGCAATTCATTGCAGGGTTCCAGGAAATCCGGCAACTAAATGAAAATTAAAACACCGTCCACATGGGCACTACTGTAAAAATGGTAGTTGTTGCAGTGGGAGATGTTTATCTTTTGATAAGAATAAAACATGTATTTTTTAGTAATTGTCTTTACGCACCAAGTTTAGAAAGAACTAGTTTTCAGTTTCTAAACTATTCAAAGAACTTGATATTCTGCCTCTTTTAATAACAAAGTTGTTATTAAGAAAAAGAGGGAAGTTATCTGTTCTGGTACGTTGGTTGGCAATTTATAAATCCAATAACTCCCACGATGCAACAAATGGAAATTAGTAACACATCTTCTAATTTTAAGAGAAAGCAACCTTCGGAAATGAACCATTAATATCTTTGGCATCTAAGGCTAGGTTATATTAACTTGAGTAGGATTCATTGGTAGCTGATGAACTTTTGGGTTCATTGGTAGTGGAAATCTTTCCAACCTGTGAGTATTACTTGGAAGAAAAAATAACCAAGAAGCTTTTAAGTTTAAGGGGTATGGAGTCAAAGATATATTGAAATTGGTTCATTCTGATTTGTGTGATCCTATGACTGTCCAGACAAGAGGTAGTATTGAATATTTCGTCTATTTTATAGACAACTATTCAAGATACAAATAAATTTACTTAATGTACCGCAAGACTAAGTACTTTGATTAGTTCAAATAGTACAAGGCTGATGCGGAGAAATGTTAAAGTAAAAGTCACTATGGTTAGAACATAGTGGCAAGTACCTCTTGGGAGAATTTAGGAGTCACTTATCAGAAGTAGGGATTCAATTCCAACTAACTGCACCTGGTACACCCCAACAGAATGGTGTAGAAAAAGGAAGGTATAGGACTCTTATGGAAATAAGTAGATTGATGAGTTATTTAGAATATTACCAAAATCATTTTTAGGATATACTCTGGAAACGGAAATGAATATAGTACCTTCCAAAGTCAGAACTCTCTACTCATATAGAATTGCTGAATAGGCGTAAGCCTATTTCGAAGCATATTTGGATTCGGGTAGTCCAGCACATATGCTAAAGAGAGACAATGATAAGTTGGACAGGAATTCACTTGTTTATGGGTTATCCTAGAGAAATGAAAGTAGGTTTATAGTCTTAAAAATCAGAAGGACATTGTTAGCATCAATGATCGATTTTTAGAAAAGGACTATGTAATAAACCACGTGCCCATAAGAAAATTTGTTCTTAAGAAAATAATAAAAGACATGTCTAATCTAGTACCAATTGTACAAGATGAGATACCACAAGAAAACTGCAACACGTATCACAAATTGATACACAATTACATAAAGTGTCTTGTTGTAGTGGGAGGGTTGTTATGCAACCTAAATAGGTTCATGTTTTGGGAGAGTTTTTGGACTCGATCCCTGGAGGACATGAACCTGATCTCCGGTCATATGATGAAGCACTCCAAGATAAAGATGCAGTATCTTGGCAAAGAGTAATGAATAAAAGAATTAGAATATATGTATTCTAATAAAATCTGGAAGCTTGTAGAATCACCAAATGGTGTAAAAGCCGTTGGGTGTAAAAAGGTCTATAATAGGAAAAGAGGGATAGACAGGAAGGTAGTAACTTTCAAAGCAAGGCTTGATGAAAAAGAAAACTTTTTCACTGGTAATCATGCTTAAGTCTATCCGGATTCTTTTATCTATTTAGCAAGAGGATGTCAAGACAGCATTCCTTAATGGAAGTCTTGAAGAAAGCATCCATATAAAGCAGCCAGAAGGGCTCATTGCAAAGGGCTAAGAGCATCTTGTGTGCAAGCTCAATCAGTCTATGGATTGAGGCAAAGCTTCAAGGTCTTGGAACATCCGGTTTATCAAAGTAATCCAGATCTATGGATTTAGTAACCGGATAAGTCTTGTGTATACAAAAGGTGTGATGGAAGCGTGGTGGTATTTCTTGTACTATACGTAGATAACATTTTTGGTAGTTGGAAACAATATCAAAATGTTGTCAGAAGTAAGGGTATGGTTGTCCAAACAATTCGATATAAAGGACTTGGGAGAATGTATATATTCTTGAGATCAAAGTAATAAGGGATCGCAAGAAAAAAAAAAATATTTTACTTATCTCAAGCTTGATACATAGGAAAAATCCTTGCTCATTTTAAGCATGCAAAACTCCTAGAAAGGTTTCTTACCTTTTAAGCATGGAGTGTCTTTATCTAAAGAGATGTCTCCGATGACATCAAAGGAGATTGAGGACATGTAGGCAGTTCTTTATGCTTCGGCAGTTAGACAACCTAATGTATGCTATGCACGAGATCAGAAATCTGTTTTGCCAAGGGCATAGTTAGCAGATATCAAAGTAACCCTAGACAAGGACATTGGACTGCAGTAAAGCATATATTAAAGTACCTTAGAGGAACTAGAGATTATATGCTAGCTTACAAGGTAGTTAATTTGGTCCCTGTGGGTTGCATGGATTTTTGACTTCCAATCGGATAGGGACAATAATAAGTCAACCTCGGGGTTTTGTGTTTACTTTAATAGGTAAAGTCATAACTATGAAAGAGTGATAAGCATAGGTGTTTTTCTGGACTCCACCATAGAAGCTTAGTATATGGCAAGCCTCTAAGGTAGCCATTAAAAGCTGTATGACTCAATAACCTCAAGATAGACTTAGATATGATTTCTGGTTTGTCCAAAGATTATTACAATTTATTGTAATAATGTTGGTGCAGTAGCAAACTCGAAGAAACCATAAGTCTATAAGGCAAGTAAACACAATAGGGCGCAAGGACCACCGAGAAATCGTATAAACGAGGAAAAGTTGTTGCCGCCTAGAATGCATCAGGTGATGACCTATTGATCCTTCCACTGAGGTCCTTAAGGCAAGAGCTTTTGATGGGCATGTTGAAGGATTAGGAATCAGATGTATAGCAGCAGATATAGCAGCTTAGTCTTTTAGTATAAGTGGAGATTGTTAGAGTGTATACTAAAAGCCTAGCTTTTGGTATAAACATTTATCTAGAAATAAGAATCACATTGGTCAAATGTCTACATTTATGATAAATGTAGTTGTTCAATTAATTTATATTGTAGATGACATGGTGTGTGGTGTCACACACAGAAGATCATGTTATCAGTACCTTATAAATTATAAACAGTAGCTCACGACCATGATGGAAAGGAACAAACCATTGGAAGGTCGTAGTGTAATTAGGTATTAGTTAATCTTGACTATATAATTACACTAGTACACTCAGAGTGTATTGAGTAGGACCATTTGAGGTCGTTTCTTTTATACTGGCTTTATAAAGAAACAAAGACCTCGGTTATTATGGAAGTGTGTGCTCTTAATCCTAATATAATAACAAGCACATATATTTGATATTTATTTCTTTAATTTATCAATGGGTGAGATTTAGTTCGATAAATCAATAAGCCCGATAAGTTGGGAAATGATATCACTTATAGTGTGTGTTGTTGATTATAGAAGGAAACTGTGTCCTAGAGATACTAGGTTGATAATGTCCTCAAGAGGAGCTCATAAGGATTGTCATGTTAAACCCTGCAGGTGGACTTAGTCCGACATGATAATAAGGTTGAGTGGTACTACTCTTGGACTTAGATATTAATTAAATGAGTTGTCAGTAACTCACTTAATTAGTGGACATTCGATATCTTAAACACAGGGAGACTAACACGCTCATAATAAGAAGGAGCCCAAAAATGTAATTTGGGATTGGTGCTGTAGTTCAATAATAGTTCTCTAGTGGAATGAATTATTATTGATAAAATTAAGTTGTGTGTTCGGGGCGAACACGGGATGCTTAATTTTATCGGGAGACCAAAACCAATTCCTCCTCTCGGTCCCTATCGTAGCCTCTTATTTATAGAGTACTATACCCACCTATACCCACCTTCATACCCATGTTATAGGGGCTGGCCAAGCTAGCTTGTGGATCAAGCTAGGGCCGGCCAAACCATTGGTTGGCTGGCCCTAGCTTGAACCCAAGCTTAGGTGGCCGGCCCTATTTAATTTAAAAAGAATTTTAATTTTAAAATTTTCTTATGTGAAAGATATAATTTATTGAAGAGATTAAAAATTAAAATATCTCTTTTATAAGTCTCTACAAAAGATTAAAGAAAGAGATTAAATTTCTTTCCTTATTTGTAGATTAGAAAGGATATTTTATTTCTCTTCTTTATAAATTATTCACATGTTGAAAAATTAAAATTATAGAAATTTCTTTTTATAAACCAATCATAAAAGGGATAAAAATTATTGGAGAAATTTTTTAGACAAATTAGGAAGTTTTAATTAATTAAAACTCTCCTTGTTTTGTTTTTTTTAAAGTGGCCGACCATTGTTTTTAAAAGAAGAAAATTGTTTTAATTAAAATAATTTTTCTTTACATGGCAAAAGAATTAAGGAAATTTTGTAATTAAATTTCCTAATTTGCCTAGGCCAAGGAATATAAAAGAAGAGGTGAGGGTGCCTTCATGGGGACAACCTCTATTATTTTTCTCCCTCTTTTCCTTGGTGTGGTGGCCGGCCCTTCCCTTTCTCTCTTCTCCTCTTGTTGGCCGAAACCTATCTTCTTGGTGGAGCTTTTGTTTGTGGCCGGATCAAGGAAGGAGAAGAAGGAGAGAAAGCAAGTCTCGTCTCTAGCATCCCTTGGAGCATTGGTGGTGGCCGAAATTCTTCATCCTTGAAGAAAATTATTGTGGCTGGCCATCCTCTTCCTTTCTTCCTCTTTTGTGGTGGCTGAAACCTATCTCTTGCTTGGAGTTCTTGTGGTGGCCGGATACTACTTGGAGAAGAAGAAGAAGAAGGAGAGAAAGCTTGTATCCCTTGGAGCTTGGTTGGTGTTTTATTCTTCGTCCTTGGTGAAGCTTCTTTCTTTGTGGCCGAACCTAGCTAGGAGGAGAAGAAGGTGGTTGGTGGTTTCTCATCTCGGAAGACCAACGTCCGAGGTTAGAAGAGGAATATGTTGGTGCGGGAAGCATCCGACGATCGAACCTCAGTTTTGATAATGGCAAAGGGATTCAAAGTTAAGACTCCTTGTTATCTAACGTGGTTAAATAAGGTTTCAGGAAAGTCCTAACTGCGGTTAGGCAAGGAAAAATCCTAGGGGGTGGTAACCCTAGGTGAAGGAAAATCCTAAGGGGGGGTAACCTTAGGTCCTAGGGGTGGTAACCCTAGGTGAAGGAAAATCCTAAGGGGGGGTAACCTTAGGTCCTAGGGGGTGGTAACCCTAGGTGAAGGAAAATCCTAAGGGGCGGCAACCTTAGGTCCTAGGGGGCGGTAACCCTAGGTGGAGGAAAACCCTAAGGGGCGGCAACCTTAGGTCCTAGGGGGCGGTAACCCTAGGTGGAGAAAAACCCTAGGGGGCGGTAACCCTAAGTCCTAGGGGGTGGTAACCCTAGGCGGAAAGTCCAGTCGGTCTGCACATATCACAACTCAGATTAATGAACAAGATATCCTAGGGGGTGGTAATCATAATCGACACGAGGGTACGCACATAACAAATATAATGAACAAGATACCTCGAATATTACACCGAACACATCTGCACATATCACAACTCAGATTAAATCGATAAGATATCTCCAATAAAACACTCAGACCACTCGGGTATAATCTACTAGAATCCCACAACAATCATCCTCTGGACAAATATACACCCACTACATGAAATTTGACCATCTATCATAGAACTCCTACAACACATAATAATCAAGTGTATAAACTACACAGGTATGTATAATCAGCATATTTAATCCTATCTACCACACAAACTCTATGCTACCTACTCTCATGGTTTAGTGATATAATTAAATAAAATCAAACATAAAGATCATACAGGAAAACACAATCATAGACAATCCAACTAGGTACATACAGTCTAAAACTAAAGTACTCATGGAATAGGATACATCGGTCCTCTATAGACTGACCAAGCCGACAATGGTATACGGCTAATTCAGTCTTTTCCATGTCAGTACGAGTCATGTACTCAAATGCGCTCTAGATACCTAACTAAACACAAATAATCCAAAGATTCAAACCTCTAAAAATAGAGTATGACAGTCCCCTACTGATCGGACCAACATAACTAAATCGGTCATCTACTAACTAATCAAGAATACACTAATCCTCCATAAGTATTTAAGGTAAATCGATCCACGACTACCCAAATCAACATGTGTAAATCAGTTTTCTATTGACCGATCTAACCAGAGTACATTAATCATCTACCGACGAAAACTAACTAAAGTATATCGGTATTCTAGTGACTGAGTCAACTAGAATATATAGTTACTAGTCACTACCTAGCTAATAATAGCACAGGCTGGTATGTGTCTCCATCTCCTAACCAACTAGTAGTAACAGAAGCTAAAACTACCAGTGATATGATATGAAAAGTCTCACGAGACCGTAATCCTTGATCTCTATTTGAGTCGACCATGATCAGTGGTTTACCAAATATATGGAATATATGTTATCACATCTAAACAGGTACTAATAAAGAATGCTAATACATGTCATAAATTATAATAGTCAACTGTGCATATACTAACAAAAAGGTAGGATAACCATATACCACATACCTCCTATAGCTTGGAGATATCCTATCGCTGCCAGGTCCCAAAATTCGAAAAGTCACATCGAGAAGACTAAAACACGAAATCCGAAACACGAGAAATAAAACTCATAAACCGAGCTATAATACCAAATAAATTGGTATCAGATAAATCTCGAAAATCTAAAACATATAGCAAGTATCGTAACCTCGCTCTGATACCACTAAATTGTCACACCCCGGGAAAGTCCCTGTCCGAAGAAATTTCGACAACACCTCCCCTGTACGGATGACAATCTGAAGCATTTCTATAGACACAATATACATCAGCCACATGCGGCTGGAATATATACACAACCACACAATTAATAATCTCAGCCTACAAGGCTGGACAAATATAACAACAACCACGCAGTTATATATATTTTTATCAGCCCACTCAGCTGAAATCAAAACCAACACAGCGGAAAAACATAAATACAAGCACATACAAAACAAAGCAAAACACTGCTAGCCGGGTAGGCTTACACCACACAACAACACAACACTGTGGAACAAAACTGGAACACACAAAGCCAAATACACACATATCATACACCAAGATAAAATAAACAAAAAGGCGGAGACATGTCTTTTGATGTGACGTGGGGACCAGCAGACAGGATACTCCAAGCGACTCCATAAACAACCTGGTACCTGGAAAAGATAGTGTCCACGGGGGTGAGTTCAACAACTCAGCGAATACCAATAGACATGTCTAGTAAGATATATTTAACAACAATAAACATGGAATACAACTTCCTAATCATATATAGGAAAAATGCAAAACTGAAAGGTAACTAAGAAAGTTGTACTCACCAGGAACTCCTATCCAGAACAAAAGGGTCGTCAAACCGAGAGTGTCATAAATCCTGTATGCATGTCAAACATATGCATCCAACCAAATGCAACAAATAAATGCAGCAAGCACAAGCAATAAATGCATCAATGCGTATGATGCCAATGACATGGTCACCCCTGACGTCAGTCAGCCATCTCACACACAATGGGGAGACCGAGTGGGTAGGGCTGTGACAATCGTGCACTCTGACGTCACTACTCCTGATGAGTGACCGAGTGGACGGGATGCTGTCGGAGTACACACATACTCCTACCCCAAATCATAAATGGGGGACCACAATGCTCTCATCTCCCGGTACACCATGACGGGGAGGGATCCTTGACATGCTACCACGCTGCGTCACACTACCCATGAGCGGACCAACGGAGCACCGAACAGAGCAAAACTGACGTGCTACCACGCTGTGTCACGCTACCCATGAGCGGACCAACGGAGCACCGAACAGTGATGAAATTGGCGATATGCTCTATAATAATGGAGCAGCCTATCACGCAGCATGCAATCATGCGAATGGTGCATGCCACTAAGCATGACAATATCCTGAACCAAATCCATATATATATAAAAATGTGTACCCTAGTACCTGTAAGTCAAATCCACAGATCTAGGGTATACAGGTCCTCTATGGTATAACAACCTAGGTCCTGAACATATCCACCTCCATAAAATATGTACCAACAATATACATGGATCAAAGCAAAAGGGTCTAGGTACACAGATCAGATATGATATAAAAATATAAGTACACATGCCAGATAATAAAAATCCAGAATCTAGTCCTAAACTCAGTAAAACATGGTATGTCACTTACTCTAGGAATTAAGGAACTCATGGCAATAATCACGAGGTATAAACCTGGATGCATAATAAGCGACAAAACAGAACATGCTATGGGTATCAAACCGTGACATACCAAAGGCAAACATGATCATTGCTTGTAGCTATAAAATACTATGCATATCCAATTGACAATATCATAAAAGATAAGTCAAGAGGTACCCACCTCCGATAAGAGGATTGTATCCGAAATAGATCCCTCGTCGAGACACCGTCTCGAATCAACCTCCTGTAGTCACATGTTACAACTAATTATATCATTAAATCAAAATGACTAAATCCTAAACTTATTAGGAATAAATCAAACTAAATCAACACAATAGATCCACACCCCCTTCACAATTCACCACATATCCCTAATCAACCGACACATGAATAATCATCTAACACAATCAAATACACTATGATCTACAACTATGCAAATGCTTAATCCATAGACCACATCCTCTCAATACGTATCAAGATTCCCACTCCTTACCTAAATTCACAGCCGCTGTAGCTACAGGAACAAGGGGATGCTGGACCAAGAACACCACAACAAGCCCTACAAAAATTCTTCCCCACTGTCGGATTAAGATGAGTAGATCACGGATCAGATTAGGGATTCAACCATAACATAGAATCAAACTCTATTAACTTAATACCAACCAAACTTACGTCCAAGATCATTGACAGTCGGTGATAAGGAAGGAAACAATGACTGCTAGAGTACGACTTCTCTTGCGGTGATGATGGATCGGAGCCGAGGGAATATAATTAGGGCACAACGTGCTGGAGGTTAGGGCAGAGACACTGTGAGGTGGACTCAAACCTCCGATAGCTTGCAATCGGCCGTGACGACTGTTACGTCGGGAGTGGGGCGTCGGTGCAAGGGCAGAGAAGAAAGGTTGGCACTATGTCAGATCTGGTGGTCGGCGCTCGAAGAAGAGGAGTGGCCGACCCTAGGGCTCGGATGCTGGCGGATCGGGGGGGGGGGTCGGTGTCGGCGCGCAAAGGTGAAGAGACAAAAGGGTGGCTCTCGTCGGCGGCGGCCTGGCTTCGGGCGGAGGAGAGGGAAGAAGAGGAGAAGAACCGCCGAGCGGTTAGGGCAAAGGATTGGTGGGAGAGGAGAAGGAAGGGCGCGGAGGGGGAAAAAGGCTCGGGTTCGGCCGGGATCGGGGAGAAACGACGAAGAGAAATAAAAGAAAAGAGAAAAGAAACCAAAAAATGAAATAAAACATTTCCTCACTTAAATGGGGCAGCCTAAACAGGCTTTCCCAGACCCCGTTTTTATCTTCGTAAACTCGTCCATACGGTCTCCGAAAAATTCCCAGAAATTCCAGAAAATTCCCTTATCATTATTCACCATTTTTCGATATTTTACAATACTGATTGACAAGATTTTGGTTTTGCTTTGCATGTAAGTATTTTCACATGTTTATTTGATTGTTTTGATATATGTCAAAGGGGTAAAAGTGCACATGTTTAAGTTAGTAAACCTCTCCTCGATTGAAAACTGAGAGTTAACATAATGGTAATTCATTTAGGGATGGAATTTTGGATCAAAGAGTGTTAGCTTGAGAGGGACCTTTTTTCACTATTTTACTTTTCATATTAGCTTTATTTTTTAATTTAAATAAATTGTCAAACATTAAAAATGGTGAGATTGTTAGTGTAATGATGTATCTAAGTGGTTAGCTTTGACCAATTTATTTTGATGTATTTAGCAAATAGTCTAAGTTAAATTTATCCTATATTTCTGATGTGCCCATCAAATATGCAAGGGTTTGGCAAAATGCATATGAAGCTCATGGAACATGTTGATTCACTGGTTTAGAAGTCTTTAACAAGGTGAACCTAGAGAAAATATGAAGGAGCATAGAGTAAGCTAGATGAGCTTAGTGCATTTGAGGACCACATACCTAGCAAGGTGAACTCTAGGATGAAGAGTATGGTATGACTACTAACTCAATGGATTACAGGTTTATAAGGGCATCCGCAGTCGTAAACCTCTTAAAGAGGTTTATGCTCTGTCACATCATTGTCACATCAAAAGTTAAAAACCTTGCTTCTTTTAAAAATCACTCTATATTATCATAAAATCTCTCTCTTTTAAAAACTCCACTTCTTTTAAAATTCTCTCTCTATCCTCTCTTTACTATTTTTTTTTTATAAACTTGGTCCTAAGATTTTGATATAGATTTATAAAAAAAAACTATAAACCCCATCTATGTAGTGGGGGAGGGGTTTATATTGAAAGATTTATAGCATAAATTGTATGTTATAAACTTCTCACTGCAGATACCCTAACAAGGTGAACTTAGAAATGATTCAAATGATGTCATGGATCTAGATTAAAGAAATTATGGCATATAAGGGACCAAAGTGTAGGTTTGTAATAAGGTGAACTTAGAGATGATTCAAATGATGTCATGGAGCTAGATTAAAGAAATTATGACATATAAGGGACCAAAGTGTAGGATCGTGTCTAATAATGCATAGAAATTAATCAAGCCGATAATTTATGAATATAAACAAATTAACAATCAAAAATACATAACAGAATTAAAGATAATGAATATTCTAACTTAACCAGGCAAAACAAGGATGCAAGTCAAAATTTAAATAATTTAACACTTAGATCTAATATTTCAATACAAGATAAATGCAACACTTAGATTAATATGCAATGATTGACTTAAAAGCAAGACTTAGATTAAATAAAAATTAGACTCTTATTAAATATCTCATTTCCAAAAAACTTTTAGAGGTGGAGAAACCTTTCAACAAGAATCATAAGTTTAAGCAAATAATAATATAGAAGTACAACAACTTAAAGAAAAATAGAAATTACAAACCTTTTGTTGTCGTTGATCCTTGCAAAGCACGAGCACAACATGTTAACACAAGGAAAATAGAACACTTAGAAGAGCATTCGAAGAATGAGATTGATTGAAAACCAATGCCCCAAACGTCCTTTTAAAAAGGTCAGTCGGGCATTGACTTGACACCCTTCTACTCGACTATAATCCTTCCGATCACTTGGAGAGTGCTGACTTAGTTGCAAACTTTATTTGTATCAATAATAATTTAGCAGACTCCGGTAGCATATACTCTCTCCTAGTGCCTAGTGCATGGCCAAATGCCTATCTTGACCGTCTCTTTTGGATCGCTCAATCGCGCCTATTCAAGTTTCCTGAAAGCTACATCAGTCGTTTAGGCATCGAGGTTGACTGCACCTCATTCTAATCTCCTAGAAGTTCTTGACTTAGCCAAACGAAATTTATCTCTAGTCGATCACTTGGATCCCATCTGGTTGCCTAAAACACCAAGCAGCTTCCTGCAATATAAAGTTATACACAAGTTGAGGATTTCAAACACACCTAAACTTCTATTACCAAGTCTTCAACCCCAACTGATCCTCTTGGACTTTCCATCATCTAGTCGCCAACTAGGTTTTCCGTTGCCAAGACCTTAGCTCTCAGTTGATTCTCTTGGACTTTTATTGTCTAATTCCCAACTAGGTTTTCCTGTTGTCCGTTGGCTAGTTCCCAACTAAGTCTTTCTGTTGTCTAATTCTCAACTATGACTTGTTATTGCCTAGTTCTCAATTAAGACTTGCATCATGTTAAGTTACCTGTACCTACATACTTGACAACCTTGTTAGATCACAAACTAATCTAATTTGAAACTTAACCATATATCAAAATATAAGTTTGATGTAGTGCTCCTAGCACCAACAATATCCCTTCTTTTGATGTGTGTAAACTAAATTTAAATGTAGTAATTAGGAAATGGGAACGTGGGGGAAACCCACGTTGCCCACTTCTTAGGGGCAAATTGTTCCTTATACCCATGACTTATTTTCTCTTTATAAGGGGTGCGTCCAAAGATCATTCACGGAGAAAAAAAAAGGGAGAATGAGAGGAAGAAGACATCCAAGGTTGCGAGATTTGGTTTGTGGAATTGTAGAGAGCTTTTCGATTTTGTAATCGTTCTTCCGACAGAAAATCCTACCATCGCCGATTGCAGATCTGTAGGAGATCGCTGTAAGTGTTTAATTGTTTTGTGCAATTAATAAATAATTCTTACATTGGTATCAAAGCATTAGGAATTATACTATATCGCTTTGCGTTTTCTCATCTCTAAACACGCTGCCACAAGTCACGAAGGTGATTGTTTGGCTAGAAATCTCCAGAATGAGTTTTTCCAGGAAATCTCCCTATGGCCGACGGTTTAGTCACTGCAAAGGAGCGTCGACGACTACATCACGATAGTAGGAGACCAGCGACAGGGTCGCAAGTCAGCAATCGAGTCACCACCGGCGCTAGCATCGCTGCTTCGCAGCACACTACGCCAAACTCATGACAGGATTACGATTTCCATCAGAGCCAGGCTCGGACTAGGGGGATATACCAGCGACGACATTCCGCGGCCGGAGATGGCGTCCCGACTGGCCAGCGATGCGCTGGTGGCCGGGACGGGTAGAACAACCGTCGGCTACCTCATCAGGCCGAGAGCAACCAGAGTCTAGCGCCAGAAAGAACCAGCGACCTTCCCAATAGGCTTGCAAGAGGCTGGCATGGACAATGACCGCGTGTCGTGGTTGCACGATTGAAGCAACGTGGCCGCGTGGGTGAAGTGTGGTGAAGAAAACGGATGACGTGAACACAAAGCACAATGCTTCGTGTGAAAATGTTAAATTTTAGTAAATCAAATAAAAAATAAAATAATATATTTTTTCATGATAAGTTCAATTTTGAAAAAAAACAACGTGAGCAGAGGCTTCACACAAATGAACACTAAGAAAAATTATTTTTTTCTTCACCGGTCTGGTTCAAATCGTATGGTTTTGAACTAGATGGTCTAAGTAGATCATTAGATCTCGGTCAAAATTAAACTATTAGTTAGTTTAACTAAACTAGTTTGATCTAAATTGGAATCGATTTGAGTTGATTTAATTGGACTTAGACCAATATGATCAAATGACCAGATTTATTCTATTGGGTCTAATTTGATCAAATGATTAAATTTGTTCTAATAAGTTAGACTTAATCTAATGGACATTGGTTTGATTAAACAGATTTGAGTTTGATCAATAAGTCTGAAATTGACTGAAATTAGCTTAGATTAAACAATAACAGAACATAGGTACAGAAAATCCCTGCCCAATTAGATTAGTTCTAATGAGGACAATGGACCGAGCTTAGGATTTGGATTACCGATCGACCAGTCTGATGGGTCAGTAGACTTAAACTTCTGAAAATTGAGAAGATTTATTTTTCTTGATTGATTATGTTGGTACTATGCCTATATAAATTGACGTAAGCTAGTTTTGTACTGGTTAGTCGGTTTTGTACTGAATTATTTAATTTTAATTTTTCAGATGGCTAGTCACGATATACGACAACATGAGCTTTCGAAGGAGATTAAGGAGCTTGATTATGACCCGGTTTATGGAGTCGGATGGCTTATTGGTCGGCTCAATCGGTTGTTCTGGAAACTCGAGCGAGAAGAGTTTCCAATCCAAGATACACAAAGAAGATGAGCTCTGGTCTATTCACTGTAGGAAAACCTTAGGCAGATAACACTTCAACTTTGGGATGATTCTGATGGGCATATCTTATATTTAAGATGTGCAAACAATTACTTCATTTCACTTGGGGTCCTAAAGAATCAGAAGCGGATCCAGAGGAGGATCCTGACGAATCCGAGGAGGATTCAGAAGAAGATCCCGAAAAATCAGACGAGGATCCGGAAGAGTGTGTGGAGAATCCAGAGATGGATCCAATTATGGATCCGATGGAGAATCCTGAAGTTGTCCCATCTAAAATTACCCCAAATGAGTCCAGGTTGAAAGAGATTATATTCACCATTGCACTAGTGTCTATCCTAGTGGGAGTGGTGGTAACTTATCTAGTGTATTAGAGTTCTGTTATTATTATTGTCATTATGTATGAACAATATTAGTCCATTTTGTTCAAGTTAGTTTTTTATATGTTAACAATATGCAACATATTTATGTTAATGATATGTTCATTCATATGTTTGTTTATGTTGTTTACTCTACATGATGCATGATACTCTTTGATTAGTTCATTATGAGTATAATAAATAATAATTAGTTCATTAGTTGGGATATGTGTAATAGAATTAATCAACATTGATTTGATTAGTCATACGAATGATGAGTGAAAATATAGTTATCACTTGATTTTATGAACCAACTCAAATTAATATTGAGTCAATCATAAATTACAAACATATGAATTACACTGAATAATAAATAATGTGTTTATTTATGATAGATTATGGCAACCAAAAATATTATAGCTGAACTCAATAAGGGTGAAAAATTTAATGGGGATAACTATAAGATTTGGCACCTCAGGATACAGTATGTACTTGAGGAACAAAAAGTTCTAGAGGCTGTAAATCAGGTTATGCTAAAACCTATAGATGGTCCCACTACACAGCACGGACGAGATCTTAATACCTATAAGGCATGGAAGAAAAAGGACTCCACTGTAAAGGGCATATTGATTAATTCAATGATAGATGACCTAGCTATTAAGTATGAGTCATATCTTTTGGCTCATGTAGCCTAGGAAGCCCTTAAAGAGAAATACAGTGGAGTAAGTCTGAACAAGCTTCGACAGCTGACGATCAAGTTTGACAGCTACAAGAAGCGTCCGAATGTTTCGATGGTTCAACATCTCAAGGAGATGCCGAACATGATTCGGGAGCTTAAAACCACTGGTTATGAGTTGATCAATGAACAATAGATTCAAGCAGTTATTTGTTCCCTTCTAGATTCTTCGGAGACCATGAAGCAGACCCTAACTCACAGTGAAAGTATTAAGACTTTCACTGATGTCTCATGCCATGTAGAATTGGAGGCTGAGAGAGTTGAATTCACAAGGATTTCTGGACTAGCCTATGTGGTTGTCAGTTATGTTGGATCATCTAGATCCATGAAAAAGAAATGGTTCAAAAAAAGGAACGAAAAGAAGAAAGAAGCTGCTATTGTGGAACAGGGCCCAATCAAGAAGATAGGAAAGAAGGCAGGAAAGAAATCTAAAAGTAAGTTGACTTGCTTTAATTGTAGCAAGAAAGGTCACTTCGCTCGGGAGTGCACTGAGCCAAAAAAGGTAAATCCAAATATGCCTTTTTTTCCTTAGCATTTTGTTACTAGCTCAGTGTTGTTAGCTGATTCTTATCCTTTGTGGATTATATATTTAGGAGCAACTAACCATGTAGCTATTGGGACACTTTGATGCTAGAGGAGGGGGGGGGGGGGGGGAATAGCTCGTCTCGCTCGCTAGCTCGCTTCATCGATATTGATTTTGCAGCGGATAAACTCAAAGCAAGCTCTCAATGCTAACAAGTAGGATTTATTTGGTATCCACCTCAAGATGAGATGACTAATCCAAGGATCCACGCCACTATGAAAACAACTCCTTCTCAGAACAACCAGAGGTCGAGAAACCTCTACAACTCAAGAACAAGAAAATACAACTCGAAACAAAGAAACTAAATGTAAATACAAATTGGAAACGACTTGACCCTTTGAACCTTGAATCCTTGAGCTTTTCTTGCTTTGAATGCCTCTTGAAGATGGGAAATGCAGCAGCACTTTTCCTCCCAAGACTTCCAAGAACTACCGGAGAAGATGGAGAAGAGAGATCTGGCGTTTAAACTCATCGTCGCCTTTATATCTGTGCTTTTAGGGCTCCCAATCGATTGGGCCTGCTCCCAATCGATTGGGTCTGCTCCTAATCGATTGCCACGTTAGATCCAAGCGATCTTAACTGTCCAAACCTCACAATATGTACAGTGATCATATCCCAATAGATTGACCAATTAATTGGAGAGACTTGAATCGATTGATCGATCGATTCAGAGCACCTCTGTGCTCTCACTGTGGTTCGCAGAAATCTACTCCCAGTAGATTGACCAATCGATTGGGAAACTCACTGTTCATCGTGAAGAAACGCTCTCAATAGATCACTTGATCGATTGGTAGCTTCAATCGATCACTCGATCGATTCAAAATCTCACTGTTCGCTCCCAAACACTCTCAATTGATTGGCCAATCGATTGGGGAAGATCTTGATCGATTACCCAATTGATCAAGACATTTTGCCCTGTTTCTTAGTCAACTAATCTATTGGCTGATTTATTAACCCCCCAATTGATTGGCCAATCGATTGACAAGTAGAAAAATGTGTAGAGCTTGAAATGAGCTTCATTTTACATTTAAGATCACCTCATTCCGATATCAGAGTTAAAAGTTATGGCTTTCGGAAGCTTACTACGTCTGAACTGTTGGTTGCTACACTTGGATTCTGTTTTGGTTCCCCTGTACAAAAATTTGTACAAGTACAGAACTTAACCTAGCCACCCATGTACTCTACTGAAGTTAAACTTAGATTGCAAATGATGCTTAACATTATTAATCTAAGTTGCTCTTCAGAAGTTAAATTTGGATTGGAAACGATACTTAACATTTTTACTCCAAGTTTAACCGATGTGATCCTCCTAAGTTAAACCATATTACAGAAGTTGATTAAATATCTATTTCAAAGATTGACTTCCAGGTTAAACATGACGAGGCACTAGGCCTTCTTGATTATGGGATCATCCACCACTTCCTAGACAAAGACTTTCAAAGAAATTGAATATTTAACTTCTTACAGTAACCCTAGGTTTAACTACAGAGACCACAATAGAAACATAAGATCGAAACGCAAAATCAAAATACAAAATCGATAGCACGAAATTGAAACATAAAATCGCTAGCCTCTTGTGTTGATGTTTCAGAATTCATGCAAAGAAAACTAACTAATGAATTCGAAGCGGAAACCATTAATTAGTTATACCTTTCTTTGTAGCTAAAGACCTCTTGATCTTCTGTTGTATTCCTCTCCTCCTCTTGGACGTTGTATGGGCAACAATCTACCAAGATGGAATCCACCCGAACCACTTCTTCTCCTCCAAGACTCTCGAGCCACCAAGAGATGCCAAAATATGAAACTCCTTCTCTTCTTCTTCCCCTCCAAGCAACCTGCCACCTAGGTACTTCTTGTCTTCTCCTTCTTCTTCTTCAAGCTTCGGCCTTAGAAGGAAGAAAAGGAGGAAGAAGGGAATATAGATGCCGCCGGCGTTAAGGGAAGAGAGAAGGAGAGGGCCGGCCACAAGCAAGGAGAAGAGGAGAATGCCCTAGGTTATATGTCATGAAGGCACCTTCTACCTCTCTTTTATAATCCTTGTTCATGGCAAAAAAGGAAAGTTTTAAACATAATTAAAACTTCCTTATTTGTCGCCTCCCATTAAAAAAAGAAATTTTAACAACAAATAAAATCTCTCTTTTCTAAATTTTCTATTGTACATGACAATAAAGGAAAGTTTTTAAAATTAATCTCTCTCTTTTAAAACATGTAGATAACTACAAAAAGGAAAGATTAATTAAAACTTCTCTTTTTTAAATCATGGTTACAAAAAAGGAAAGTTTTATCAAAAATTAAAATCTCTCTTTTAAACATTATAGATAACTACAAATAAGGAAAGATTTTAACAAAATTAAAATCTCTCTTTAATCTTTTGTAGATAGCTATAAAAGGAAAGATTTTAAAATTTTAAAACTCTCTTTTAATACCATGAGGATGGCTATAAAAGGAAAGTTTTTAACATAAAATTAAAAACTCCCTTTTATTCTTATGTGGTCGGCCCCTAGCTTGGACACCAAGCTTGGCCGGCCACTACTTGGCTCCAATTAATGCTTGGTCGGCCTCCCTTACTCCAAGCAAGGATGTGTCCGGCCCATTACTTGGGTAAGAAGTGGACTTTGTGGATACAATGCTTTATAGAGGCTACAATAGAGACTGAGAGGAGAAATTGATTTTGGTCTCCCGATGAGCTTGAGCTTCCTGTGTTCGCCCCGAACACCCAACTCAAGTTCATCAATAATAACTCATATCACTAAAGAGTTATTATTGAACTACCGCACCAATCTCAAATTACATTATGGGCTCCTTATCATGAGTGCGTTAATCTCCCTGTGTTTAAGATATCGAATGTCCACTAATTAAATGAGTTACTGACAACTCACTTAATTAATATCTATCTCCAAGAGTAGTACCACTCAACTTCCTTATCATGCCGGACTAAGTCCACCTGCAGGGTTTATATGATAATCCTTATGAGCTCCTCAAGGGGACATCATCAACCTAAATTACTAGGACACAATTTTTTTCTATAATCAACAACACACCATATAAATAATATTATTTCCCAACTTATCGGGCCTATTGATTTATCGAACTAAATCTCACCCATTGATAAATCAAAGAAATAAATACTAAGTATACATGTTTGTTATTATATCGGGATTAAGAGTACACACATCCATAATAACAGAGGTTTTGTTCTTTTATATAGTCAGTATAAAAAAAAAATAACCCCAAATGGTCCTGCTCAATACACACATAGTGTACTAGTGTAATTTTATAGTTAAGATAAACTAATACCAAATTACACTACAACCACTCCAATGGTTTGTCCCATTCCATTTTGGTTGTGAGCTACTATTTATAATTTATAAGGAACTGATAACATGATCTCCTATGTCACACCAAACACCATGTTATCTACAATATAAATTAAATGGACAATTGCATTTAACTAAATATAGACATGACCAATGTGATTCTCATTTCAAAATAAATGTTTTATACAAAAGCTAGGCTTTTAGTATACATCCCAACAACTTCCTAGTTCCATGCCAACTCCCTATTGGACTTTCGACCGCCAAGTGTTCGGTCAACGTTTGACCCATCTGGACTTTTTCTTTGCCAACTTCTCGTTGGACTTCCGATCACCAAATTCGGTCCTCCTTGACCCATTTAGATTTTCCTCACGCCTGGTTTTACTTACCAGGGCTTTTCACCTGGCTTTACTCATTAGGATTTTCTCAACTGCCTAGATTCACTCACTAGGGCTTTTCACCTGCCTTCACTCACTAGGACTTTCACCTAGCTTCACTCACTAGATTTTTTCATTTGCCTAGCTTCACTCACTAGGTCTTTCAACTGGCTTCACTCACCTGGATTTTCATCTACCTACCTTCACTCACCAGGACTTTCAACACCAAGTGTCTGGTCAACACTGACTCACTTGGATTTCCCTCTTCTGCCAACCTTCCCGTTGGACTTATCATTGCCTAACCTCCAGTTAGGATTTTCAGTCAAGTATTCGAACAACCTTGACCTACTTAACTCTTTGTCTTGTCAACCTAGTCAAACATTGACCAGAGGGGAATTATTCCAACAATCTCCCTAAATGAATGATTGCACTTGCAATCTCCATATATTGTCAAACATCGAAACCCAAATCAAGACTCAAGCTTAAGCCAATTCAAGCTTAGTCAACCTGGTCAACCTTGACCCAGGGGATATTACACCAACAATCTCTCCGTTTTTGATGTTTGACAATACCTTTAAGTTATGCTAATCCAATAGCCTCACCTTCTTCTTCATGACAAAGCATGAATGAGGGTTTCCTTCATTTTCTTCCTTTCCTAGAGGGCAAACTCCCCCTTTGGGTAATAAAGACCTAACTTAAACTATACATTCTCCCCCTTTGGCACGCATGAAAAACTCTTCTTCATAAGAGTTATCATACGTCATTCATAACACTACAATGAAGGTCTCATACCCTTCATTGCCTCCAATGCTCACCCTTAAGCATTAACCACTTCACAATGCTCCTCCTAGAGCATTCATCATAGTGAAGTTTTTACTCCCTTCTAAAGTTTTGTGAAAATAGTTTTCATGTCTTTAAAGAGTAACTCTCCCTAAAAAAAATGCTCCAAATTTCTGTCATTGCACCAATAATGACTTAGAATTCCTAAGACTTTAGGAAACCCAAAAACTTGAAGTTTTGAGGTTCAAATATCAAAATTTGAATGCAAACCTCAATCTTAACTTCAACTTAGTTTTTCCTTAACCAATCCATTCTTGTTTTCATCAAGAAGGTCACCCCTAAATATATATAAATGTATTTTAAAGGGTTAGAAATGCTTATCATGACTAAAAATGACTTAGTGTGTTGAAATCAGACATTTACAGTGAAGATCAGCCTTCAAATCGATTAAAGTTGGGACTCAATCGATTGAAGTCATTCAATCGATCCACTGATCGATTCCGTGAGCTTTTGTTCATGGGAAATACTCTTGAATCAATCAACTGATCGATCCAGACACGGTTGAATCAATCGGCTGATCGATTTCGTGAGCTTCTGCTCACAAGAAAACCTAGTTCAATCGATCGATTGAACTCTTCCAATCGATCGACTGATCGATTGGGTATAAATTTCTGAAATTAAATTTCAGTCAAAATTCAGAAATGCTCCAATAATTCTACAAAATTCTAAAAATCATGAAAATTCTTATAGAGATTATTTAAGACATATACTAACAAGGAAAAATAGTTTTCTAAGAAAATACTTCCTATTTTCAAAAATTGACACAAACTTGAAAACTCATAAAAACTTCACTGTTTTCTTCTAATTTGTATCTAACTTTTTAATAGTGATTACTATCAAAAGATAGTCTTCACCAAAGTTTTCTAAAGTATATTTAAAATGATTTTCAAAATTAATTTTTGACTATGTTCTTTGGGCTCAATGCACAAGACTTGTAGATTGGCTTTCCCAATGATTGAATGACACATAACTATGTGTTTTGATGAAGCTATAATTCAAATGGATGCACTAAATCAACATCTTGAGTCTTGTTCATCATCCTAACATTTCACTTATATCTAATGTGCACTAAAAACACATACAAGTCATCTTATAGTCGTTTTGAGATGTAGATATTGGTTTTCCCTAAACTAAGGGATCATGCATATTTATCTAGACATTTTAATTTATGAACATCCATCTCGGATGTTACTTGTTGATAAAATCCTTTACCATTTGTTGGTAAATTCCATTATCCTTAATTATATGGAATTTAAAATAATGTATGATGAGTTATGACATACATCAAAAAGAATAATTTTTAAAAGAAAATATACTATTGCTACATGATGTATGTATGACATGACATGATATTTTTGTTTATTTTTCATAATAAGTATGAATGTAAAATATGATGTCATGTCATATGATAGACAAACAAAGAATGACAATTTAGCATAAATAAATATACCTAAATTATCTATCTAAGTATCCCTAAATAATTTGCTAGATTAAAGGAAATCATTCTAAATTGCCCTTATCCCCTTAAGCAAATGCGAAAATCCTAACTTGTCATTTCTTTTGCTTCTTTTCTAATTGTGTCAATTTAAATTAAGTCCAATTTCTCAAATTTTGACACATTTACTCTTCCAAAGAGTAACCAATATAATCCATTTCATTTTCAAGGAATACAACTACCTTGAAAATGCTCTCCACGTGTCAACTTCATCAAGGTTGGGTTAACTACCCTTCTAATTAGAGTTGACACTCTTCAAACCCATTTAGGGTGTAGAGAATATACTCCTAGGAATCCAAAACTGATTGACACTCCTTGGATGTTCTAGGTATTCACTAGGGATAACTTCCCTAGATACCTTCCTAGTGACCTTGCTAAGCTTCTTAGAAGTCTTGGTCACACTTGGCTCACTTTGGTCAACTCTAGGGATAGCTTCCCATGTGACCCTCTTGGTGACTTTCTTTGACTTCTTAGAAGTCTTAGCCACATTGGTCTTTTCAAGGTTAATTCTAGGGATGACCTCTCTTGTAACCTTGGTTTGACCCCTAGATCTAGGGTTATTTCCATAACTATATGGAACTCTATGATAAGAGGTCACATCCTTCTTAGTCTTAGGTTTGTATCCCAAACCTCTATGGCCATTGGATGACTCTTGATGTCTTAAACATAGGTTTTGCTAATTTGACCCTTTAATGATATTTTCCATTCTTTTTAGGGTCTTTTCCAATTTATCAAGCCATGACCTCAAGGCATGATTTTCCATCCTTAAATCCTTATATGTTGATTTTTTATTTAGTCCTTGAGCATTTCTATTTCTAGGCGTATATTTAAAATCCTTAGAATTTTTGCCTAGATTGTTATCTACCTTCCTAACCTTAGGTGAGGTAGACTTGGCATGAAGAGCTACATATTTTTCTTTGATCCTATCATGCCTTCTATTTTCATGATAAATAGCATTGAAATGATATAAATTATTTATAGCATGCTTTCTATCATTACTCAAAGGAATTGGCTCAATAAATGATACCTTGGGTTTCCCCTTAGAAGCTCCCCCTTGACTCGAGCTTCCTCCTTTGAGCTTGGTCAGTTTCTTCCCCTTTAGACATTGGCTCTGGTAATATCCATTTTGTTTGCACAAGAAGCACACAATGTGCTCCTTGCCCTTACGTACCATGGGGCTAACATTCTTAGCCTTCTCTTTTCCCTTTGGTGTCGCTTGACCTTTTTTCTTGGTCAACTTAGGGAACTTGCTTTTGTAATGCCCTTTCTCCCTACACTCAAAGTAAATAATATGATTTTTATTATTATTAATTGAAATTTCTATACCTTTGCTTGTAGGGGTAGCACATGATCCTCCATTTGATTTTTCTTGACTTTGAAGGTGGCATCATCTTCCTCTCCATTTGACCCAAACATAGAAGCTTCTTCTTGCTCCGATGTCAATGAACGACGCTCCCCCTCAATCCTAGAGGTGGAGGCCTCTTCTTGTTCATCCTATTACACATTGAACAAAGAGTATGCTCCCTCTTTGCTTTTTTTGTTGCCCTCCATTGAGGATGAAGCTTCTTGGACTTCTTTTTCTTCCGACGTTGAGCACTTCTCAACCTCGGAGTTCTCTTCTTCTTGATCCAATGAGTTGCCCTCTTTGAATTTGTCTTGATTTGGTGTAGTAGAGGGTTCTTCATGAATTCTTGACAAATCGCTCCAAAGCTCCTTGGCATCTTTGCATTCTCCAATCTTGCATAAAATTGTGCTTGACAATAAACTAACCAATAATTTGGTTACCTTGTCATTTGCCTCGCACCTTTGAATTTGCTCCTTGCTCTATTACTTTTCTTGAGGATTTTTCCTTTTGAATTCGTTGGAGCTTCAAATCCCTCCATTAGAGCAAACCATTGCTCTATCTCCATCATGAGGAAGTTTTCAATTCTTGATTTCTAGGAATCAAAGCTTGTTGATGTGAATGGTGGAGGTATTCTTATGTCGAATCTGAGTCCATCTAAGAAATCCATTTTGAAGTTGAGCCTTTGATGAAGTCTTTGACTTAATGAAATTTGGCCTTCACCTTCTTCTTCCTCTAGCTCGTTGCTCTTTTAGCGATGAGTCCAGTCAAAAGTGGCCTCGCTTTGATACCACTTATTGGGACACTTTGGAGCTAGAGGGGGAGGGGGGTGAATAGCTCGTCTCGCTTGCTAGCTCGCTTCGTCGATGTTGATTTTGCAGCGGATAAACTCAAAGCAAGCTCTCAATGCTAACAAATAGGCTTTACTTAGTATCCACCTCAAGATGAGGTGATTAATCCAAGGATCCACACCTAGCACACTCTCCACTATAAAAATAACTCCTCGGAACAACCGGAGGTCGAAAAACCTCTACAACTCAAGAACAAAAAAATACAACTCGAAACAAGGAAATAAAACGTAAATACAAATCGAAAATGACTTGATCCTTTGAACTTTGAATCCTTGAGCTTTTCTTGCTTTGAATGCCTCTTGAAGATGGGAAATGCAGTAGCACTTTTCCTCCCATGACTTCCAAGAACTGGCGGAGAAGATAGAGAAGAGAGATCTGGCGTTTTGAACTCATCGTCGCATTTATATCTGACCTTTTTGGGCTCCCAATTGATTGAGCCTGCTCCCAATAGATTGCCACGTCAGATCCCAGTGATCCCAGCAGTCCAAACTTGCAACCTATGCAACGATCATATCCTAATAGATTGACCAATCAATTGGGGAGGCTTGAATCGATCGATCGATTCAGAGTGCCTCTGTGCTCTCACCGTGCTTCTTAGAAATCTTCTCCCAATAGATTGACCAATTGATTGGGAAACTCACTGTTCATCACGAAGAAACACTCTCAATCGATCACTTGATCGATTGGCAGCTTCAATCGATCACTCGATCGATTCAGAACCTTATTGTTCGCTCTCAAACTCTCCCAATTAATTCTCCCAATCAATTGGGGAAGATCTTGATCGATTACCCAATCGATCAAGACATTTTACCCCCATTTCTTCATCAACTAATCAATTGGCTGATCGATTGACCCCCCCTCCCAATCGATTGGCAAGTGGCAAAATGTACAGAGCTTGAAATAAGATTTGTTTCGCATCTGAGATCACCTTATTCTGATATCTGAGTCAAAGGTTATGGCCTTCGGAAGTTTGCTACATCTGAACTTCCTAGTTCCATGTCAGCTCCCTATTGGACTTTCGACCGCCAAGTGTTTGATCAACATTTTATCCATCTGGACTTTCTCTTTGCCGACTTCTTGTTAGACTTCCAATCATCAAGTACAGTCTTCCTTAATTCGCTTATATTTTCCTCATGCCTAGCTAGATTTACTCACCAGGGCTTTTCACCTAGATTTACTCACCAGGATTTTCCCAACTGCCTAGATTTACTCACTAGGGCTTTCACCTGGCTTCACTCACCAGGACTTTCACCTGGCTTCACTCACTAGGATTTTTCATCTACCTAGCTTCACTCACTAAGTCTTTTACCTGGCTTCACTCACCAAGATTTTCATCTACCTGGCTTCACTCACCAGGACTTTCAACACCAAGTGTCTGATCAACACTGACTCACTTGGATTTCTCTCTTCTGCCAACCTTCCTGTTGGACTTATCCTTGCCTAACCTCTAGTTAGGACTTTCCCAGTAAAGTATTCGAACAACTTTGACCTACTTGACTCTTTTTCTTGTCAACCTAGTCAAACATTGACTAGAGGGGAATTATTTCAACAATCTCCCTAAACGGATGATTGCACATGCAATCTCCATATATTGTCAAACATCAAAACTCAAATCAAGACTCAAGCTTGAGCCAACTTAAGCTTAGTCAACCTAGTCAACCTTGACCTAGGGGATATTGCACCAATAGTAGCTTGGAAGTGAGTTACATTTGTAGAGTACCATCGGGTACCAGCTAGTAACAAATGGATCTATGTAGGAAATAATGCAAGAGTTGAAGTCAAAGGAGTCGGCGCTTGTAAACTCATCCTCCGTGGTGGTAGTGTTTTTTTTCTACATGATATCCTGTATGCTCCTAAAATTTGACGGAATCTTGTTTTTGTTACATGTCTTCTTGATTTAGGGTATTGTATTAATTTTCACAACCGATGTGTTGAACTTAAGATTGACTCAGTGTCAATCGAATATGGTTTTTTAACAAATAATTTTATGGTTCTTGATGTAGAACTAGATGTCAATTATGCTATTGATGGTTGTTTTTCAAACATTACTCTAACTAGTAATGCAAATATAACTGATGAGGTTTGGTATGCTATATTAGGACACATAGGACGAGAACGTATGAATCAGTCGGCTAAAGAGGGTCTATTGGGCACTCGGGCTAAGATTCACTTGTCTATATGTGAGCATTGTCTTGCTGGAAAAGTAATTAGGAAATCATTTGGTAAGGCTATTAGAGCAGAATCACAATTGCAGTTAATTTATTCAGATTTTTGTGGTCCAATGAATGTGAAGTCTAGACATAGAGCTTCTTATTTCATTATATTTATTAATGATGTCTCTCGGTTTGGTCATGTGTATTTAATATCTCAAAAATATGAAGCATTGAATTGTTTCATTCATTATATGAACGAAGTTGAGAATCAAACAGAACTTAAAGTTAAGACTTTATACACTAACCGTGGAGGAAAATATTTCTCTGATATGTTCAAGATAATATGTAATGATAGAGGGATTATTAGACAATTAACAATCTCTGGAACTCCACAACAAAATGGGGTAGCTAAAAGAAGAAATATGACTCTTCTTGAAATGGTTAGGTCTATGATGGTGCCGGCTAATTTGCCTATCTCCTATTGGGGAGATGCATTATTAACTGCAGCCTATATACTTAACAAGGCGCTTTCAAAGTTAGTTCCATCTACCCCATATGAACTTTGGACAAGCAGAAAACCAGATTTAAGTAATCTAAGACCCTGGGGATCAGTTGCTTATATTCATGATAGTTCTTACAAGTATAGACAACTGGGACCTAGGGGTAAGAAATGTATCTTTATTAGATATCATGAGACCTCCAAAGTTTATGTTTTTATAGGTAAACAACTAGATGGAACCATTTCTGAAATAGATTCGAGAGATGTGACTTTTCTCGAAATAGAGTTTCCAACCAGAGGTGATGTTGATAAAACTATTCCTCTATTTGAGGAGGATGAGATATTATCAACAAAAGAGGTATCAAAAGGGATGCTTGAGTCTAGTCAATTGAGTGAGAGTGATATGTCAAGTCATGAGTTGACTTCTCAACAGCCTAACTTACGAAGAAGTGTTAGTAAAATCAAACCTAAGAAGAGGTTTGATATTGAGGATGAGGCATTGATACCACTTTCAATTGATGATGACAATCCTCAATCCATTGAGGAAGCATTGTGATGTAGAGTTAGAGAAAAGTGGAAAGTTACAATGGATGAAGAGTTGGAGTCAATGAATCAGAATCATGTTTGGGACTTAGTCGACCTTCCTCTGGGTCAAAAGGCTATTGGGAATGAGTGGATTCTCAAAATAAAGAGGAAAGCTAATGGATCGATTAATAGATACAAAGCTCATTTAGTTGCAAAAGGATATACCCAAATGGTGGGTATTGACTTTGAAGAGATATTTTCTCCCGTAGTGAAATTTGTATCAATAAGAGTTATTTTAGCCTTTGTGGCATATTATGACTTGGAATTCCATCAAATAGATGTAAAAACTGCTTTCCTTAATGGTGAGCTTGACGAGGAAATTTATATGGTTCAACTAGAAGGTTTCATTGTTGAAGGCCAAGAGGAGAAAGTATGTAGACTTAAAAAGTCTATATATGCGCTAAAACAAGCGTTAAGACAATGAAACATAAGATTTAACGAAGTCATTTTATCTTATGATTTCGAGATGATCAATGAGGATCATTGTATTTTCCTAAAAAGAGAAAAAGAAAAGTATGTCATTTTATCATTATATGCTGATGATATACTGATAACTAAAAATGACATTGGGTATGTGAATGAAGTCAAGAAGTGGCTGTCATAACAATTTGATACAACGGATATAGGAGAAGCTGAGTTCATCTTAGGGTTGAAGATAATTAGAGATCGTCATAAAAGACTTTTGGGTATGTCACAAGAGTCTTATATAAATAAGATGTTACATCATTTCAACATGTCTAATTGCAACGTAGAACATACACCTATTGTGAAATGTACTGTTTTGAGCAAGTATATGTGTCCCAAAACTCCAGGGGAAATAGCTGAAATGAATAAAAAATTATATGCCAGTACTATTGGTAGTTTGATGTACACTATGTTGTATATACATCCCGATATCAGCTATGTTATTGGCTTAGTGAGTCGCTTCCAGTCAAACCCAGGACCGAGACACAAGAAGACAGTAAAAAGGATATTTAGATATTTGAAGGCGACAACAGATTATTGTCTTTGTTTTCAAGGATCATATATGAGTATGAAAGATTATTCAGATGCAGATTGGGATGGGGACTTGGTTGATAGAAAATCCACATCAGGCTATGCATTCTTGTTGAATGGTGGAGCCATCTCTTGGAATAGCAAGAAACAAGCTTGTGTAGTTTTGTCGACTATGGAAGTTGAATATTGTTAGTTACAGCCCTATAGCCAATCATTTGATGATTGTTGTATGGACTCATTGTATTATATTTCTTATGTATATAAAGGCATTTGTTATGGTTATTATACTTACTTGTATTGGTGTCAAATAACTAAGTATAATGACATCCTTGAGTAGAAGGTTCTTACCTATATCAATTGATTGGTTGAATCGATAGTGAGATGATATAGGGAACACTACTCTTAATCATTCCTAGTCAAGTATTAACATTCAGGGACAATGTTAATGCGACGAGACTAGCATGTAGGTCAACTCGATGACTTGATCTCACAAGTCATGGATATAGAGATATCAAGTTGGCACATGGGTATGCATTGGAGAATGTATACTGAATGACCCACCATGAGAAAGTATCATGGATCGTTATATAAGTGTCATATACTTTCTCATGTGGCTATTAGTATGACTATTAGTCCTTGGACCTGAAGTCATCATGGTTTCCTACATAATGAGTTTCATACTTTGACTTCGTCAAACGTCACCCGTAACTGGGTGGACTATAAAGGCGATTACTGGGTATGTAAAAAATTATGCGGAGGGATATGAGTGATGTAGATGGGATCTATCCCTCCTATATGACGGGAGTGACATCATTATTCTTGATAGAGTGAGACCACTAAGTGCATGGTCATGTCCAAATGAGTCAATATGAGATGTTGAGCTCATTTGATTGAGTGAGTCTACTTGGAGTTCAAGATTTAGATTGATTAGAGGATGACACGGTCTATGCGTCACATTGATCAATCTAGATGTCTAGGATAGAAGGACATTGTCACATATTGTGAAGAGTCACAATTAGTAGTCACAAGGTGATGTTGGATCTCAACATTCTTGTAACTTGGGTAGTAATGATGTGTTGCTAGATACCGCTCATTACTTATGCTTTTAAATGGGTTTAGGAGCATTGCCAACGTTACAAGAACCTATAGGGTCACACACAAAGGGCAATTAGATGGAGATTAGGTTCATTTGATGAACCAAGAGGATTAGGTTCATATGATGAACCAAGAGGATTAGGTTCATATGATGAACCAAATTGGATTAAGACTAATCCAAAGTAAACTAATTGAGTTGGAGTCAATTTGGTTCATGTGTTAAATGAGTCTAATTTGGACTTAGACTCATTGAGCTAATTAATTCAATGAATAGAGATTCATTAAATTAAAATTGACTTGAACCAATGGTTAGATTTGATCAACCATGGGAGAGAAGTGGTCAAGTTTGACTTGACTTGAGAGGAAGATGAAAGGTCAAGTTTGACTTGACCATTGCCACCTCATTTGTGAGTTGACATTAAGTGGACTAATGATGATGTGCCACATCATCAAGGCTAGCACATGTGTGTGCCACCTCATGAGGGAGATCAAGAGCCTTGACTCTTGATATCCCATGGAGGTTTAAAAGCCTTTTGAAGTGGCCGGCCACTTAATTCATGTGTGAGTTTCATTTTGGTTTTGTATCCTCCTTCTTCTTCCTCCTCTCATCTTCTTCTCCCTCTCCTCCACCTTGGCCGAACCTTCAAAGGTGCTAGCACACCTTTTGTTTGGTTTTTCTCCACCTAATCATTCGTGTGGATACGTATAGAGGAGTGTCCACTTGAACACTCTCGAGATCCGGCAAACTTGGACAAGCGAAATAAGCAAAGGGCTTCGCATCAAGGGTAATCTCTCTACCATGTAGATCTAGAGTAGATCTAGGTTTAGAAAACATGTACACGAAAATTTTGTTTTTATAACTTCGCACTAATCCGGTGGCATGAGATTCGAGGTTTCCGCAACATAAAAAACGGTTTTTGCAGCTCGAAAATCCCAACAGAGTGGCATGTTCAATAGCTGTGTAAGAAGCAGCCTGATTAAGAAGATTCCTAAAGCATTTGAAAATTACTAAGGATAATGGGAGTCTAGTAACTGTCTATTATGACAGTCAAGCTGCAATATCTTTTTCCAAGGATCCCAAATTGTTAGAATTTGAGGAATATCGTAAGGTAATCGCCTTACAGGGTTTTCTATTTATTTGATAAGTATAGATTCACTATTTGACTGCATATTATATGTTTGATTATCTTAAACTCATTTACTAAATGTCTGTAACCGTAATATAATTCATAGCATGAGAGAATTTGTGATTGGATCGCAACTAGTGATTATCTCTACATGTGCAATTATGAATATATTGAATTTCCCTAATCGTCGAATTGATGCATTTGGACATCATCAATTCTGTAAGACTAGCATGAGTTATACTCCTTAGTTAGACCAAGTAGCTATTTTCTCACTGGCTGGAAACATTAGGATGTCAAGAGTTAAACATGGATGCTGGTTACGATAACTAGTTCATTGGAGTAATTCGCTATAAGACTTCATATGGTTCTCTACATATATATAGATATGTCTGCGAAGTTCTTACTGCAGCACGAGTGCAAGTTTCCTTCGACTTGAGGTATACAAGTTATTTTGGTCATGGATGTTGGATCGAGAAGCGCTAGAGGGGGGGTGAATAGCGCTTGTGACTTTCACTGTATCGAATTCGTAAAACTATCGAGTTATAAAGCAGCGGAAATAAGAATGCACAAATACACAAAAGACATGAGAGGTTACTTCGTTCAGAGCCTATCTCGACTCCTACTCGAAGGCCCGCGGTCGTTGACCACTTTCGGTGGGCAACAACTATAAGTTCGAAAATACTACAGATTAAGTACAATAAACAAAAGTTAAAGTATACCGACAACACTTAAAAATAGCAAATTTGGAGTTCCGGGTCGTCGGGATGTTGCTACAGCACTTCGTGTAACGACCACCCTTCTTACTACTACTACACTCTAAGGATGACCGTTACTTATCTACTAACTCTACTTAACCGGTATGATTAAAAATCACATGGAAACCCTACCGAAAAATTTCGACAGAATCTCCCCTGTACCGGTGACCTTAAACTGACATACATAACATAATATACACAGCCACAAGCGGCTGGAACACATATCAAACACACAAGAGGAATAACATCACCACGCAGTTTAATAAAATCAAATCATGCAAGTAATAAATAGCGGAAACAAAATAAAAACATACAATTAACTAACAGCGGAAGACTAAAATGACTCATCTAATACATTCTTAATAAATTCTTAAACTAAGTCCCAAGGATTCCATAGTCCTGGCATCACACACCATCCGCGCCACCTTGTCGCCTTCCTTTCTATATCTTTTCCTTTCCTGTATCTGCAGTAGGAGGAAGTGTAGTCTATAAGCAAAATTTGCTTAGTAAGCGCTATCTAACTCACAAAATCTCGATATGCATGAGGATATACTGAAATCTAAAACTGAATGCTCAAAAGGAAATCTACTCATGCTCATCTACTAGTGAAAGAAACATACCGAAAGGCTAAACATGTAAAGTAAATCTATACAATCATGCTAGCATAAAGAACTAAACTTACTGAATTCTAAATACCTTCTGAATCTTATTTCACTTGCTTAAAGACTTATTCTTTAATACTTTATACTTATGTAAAACTTGCTTTACTTGTTCAAAAACTTATACTTATAATACTTCAAAATAATAATCAACTTCTTCTTAGGCCCGGCAACTGTGCTTTTACTTTTGTAACGACCCGACCCATTCGGCGGCCCATTTGGCGGCCCATTTGGCGACCCTATGGTCGTCGACCGTCGGCCGAACCGTTACTACTAGGTTATCTAAACCTAGGGACGCCCAAGGACAGAGAGTCCAGTACAGTGCCACTGATAAAAGTAAAATACTTGTTATCTCTTAATACTTCTATATAATGCCTCGGCATTTTCTTTAGCACCTTGTGTGCCAAAATCCCTAAAGTCTTGACTTTGGGATTTACTTAAGACCTTGGCCTTTTTCTTTCTTTTCTTTATCTTTCTTATACTTTTCTTATAAAAGAATGCTTCTTACAAAACTATAATGTTTAAACAAATTCTAATACCGAAATGCTTAGACAAAATCTGCATACAAGTTTGAACAGAAATCTGCATATTAAGCTTATCTAAAATCTGCATACTAAGCTTATTAAAAATCTGCATTCTATGCTACACAATTTCTGCATACAAGCTTAATCAAATCTGCTCACTAAGCTTCTAAAAAATTTGCATTCTAAACTTTATAAAATCTATACTACAATTGGTGGATCCCATTTAGAAAAGTCTACATCAGAAATCTATCCGAATTTCCAATACAAAGTCTGAAGAAAATAATTCACAGACTCGATTAATCATCTTGACCTTTGTGTTCAATCTATCAATCTACAGAACTGATCACGGTTTGATCATACAACTCAAGTAAAGCTCAGTTCACGGTATTGCTAATAGCAAGAAAATATGAACCCCAAAGCTACAATTCCACCAGCAACTATACTTATCCAACAAACATCCCTAACTGTTCATACTATATGTGGCCTCACAATAATATATTTTGAGTATCAAATAATTAGATACAATCATCAATTACTAGTTAAGCTCTTGTAAGGTTTCAGAAATCTTTAACATGCTTCAACAGATTTGCACAGAAGAAATCAAATTCTTAGATCCCTTCTAATAATCTCTAATATCTTAACAAGGAACAAACCTAAATCCAAATCTGTCCTTCATGCTTCAAATTCAAGAATACATTGATACGAAACTATGAAACTCTACATGAACAGAGCATACTCATCCAGGTAACCATAGAAAAATCTATCTTAAAACCTGCAATGCCATTTTCAAAGCTTGAAGGGATCAACTCACTTGCTTAAACTTAACAAATCTTTTCTTTCTTCCTTTAACCTCACGGCAGCAAACAAAACCAAAGAAAACTTCACGGAAAAACTCGAACAAACAAGGAAATATCGAAACGAGGTCGGAATTCCTCTTACCACAGGTGAGTAGCAACTTACCGTGATTTGCTTGGACTTACAACCGACGGGAAAAGAGAACTCTAAAGCTTCTAGGGTTCGGAGAAGGTGGAGATTTCGGCGATCCCTTCCTTTCCGCGTGTTCTCCTTGACGAGGAGAGCTCGGATGCACAAGATTCGCCGGCCGTCGGAGAGAAGCTCCAAAGTTGCTGCGGTTCCGCCCGAAAAGAAGTCGCGCCGTCGCGTGAGAAGAGGAGAGGTTTAGGGCTCGGGAAGAAAAGAATATAACTTAACCCTCTCTTTAACTTGTCCTTTTATAACTACAGCTTAAGACCAATTCGTTATAAATTTGTTTACAAAACATCCGCAGCACACCTGGTTAGCCACGACTTGGCTCGTGATTGAAGTCACGGGTTCGAATCCTGCCGCAACCTTTTTATTCCCCTTTTATTTTAAAGGTTTCTAACTACTGCTTAAGAATATTTCGCACCATATATTTAACAAAATTTGCTTAGCTCAGTTGGTTGGCTGACTTTGGTTAAGACTCGGGTCAAGCCCGAGGTCTTGGGTTCAAAACCCCAGTTTTAACACTTTTATTTTATTTTATTTTTTTAAACTTCTTCCTCTTGGTAAAAATACCAACCGAACTCCAAAAATTGCATAAAAATACTCTATAAATTCCTAAAAATCTCTAGAATTTTTCCAAAACATTTCTAGATTTTAATAAGATCTTTTAGGACTCCAAATCATGAAATTTGGGGTGTTACACTTCGAGGTCATTGAGTTTGCAACTTGTCGTAAGAGAATCGCTTAGGAGCAGTTGTTATGAGCTGCTGGTCGAGTGTTGCTTATAAAGGGTGTTCAAGGCGCCATGAAAGCCATCCAAGGCACCTCCAGGATGGCCGAGTCGCCCGCATGGATCAAGCCTGAACTGGTCGTGACTTATCCCTTCAAGGCGCCTTCTGTGCTCTCCAAGGCGCCTTCAAAACACGGTCCAAGGCGCCTCCGGTCTGGACCAAGGCGCCTCCACTGAGTTGCGCTGGCAAAAGCTGGCTCGCACCCGAGGCGCCTCCAAGCCCCATGGAGGCGCCTCGGACACTGTACATCCGAGCTTAGCTTGTGTTTTTTGGTACCTGCAAAATGTGTTAGTCCAGAGTACCTGCAACACAGAGTTAGTGCACAATGATAATAATGAGTTAAAGTTTGACAGTCTCCCGACTGTCCGAGTCTGACTTCAGATTTCCGACCGAAAACCCTAGGTCGACCCGACGCCTACTGTTCCCTCTACGGGGAACGCGTCCTCACCTACTCCACTCATGAGATTTACCTGTTGCCAGTGCGATCCTCCAGATCGACTGGACTTTTGCTCGGTGTTCGATGCTTCCGGACTTTCTGCTGGACTTCCGCTTCTCGACTGGTCCAGTCTTTCACCTGGTTCGCGACACCAGGACTTTCCACCTAGGGTTACCCCCTAGGACTTTTGCCTGAAGCACTCGACCCACCAAGACTTTCCGCATAGGGTTACCACCCCCTATGACCTAGGGTTACCACCCCCTAGGGTTTTCACTTGCCTAACCACAGCTAGGACTTTTCCTGAAACACTTAAACAGACTTGTTAGATCACAACATAACCTTAACTTTGAATCCTTTGCTGTTATCAAAACTTAGGTTCGATCGTCGGATGCTTCCCGCACCAACAATCTCCCCCTTTTTGATTATGGCAACCCAAATTCAAATTTAAGTAAAACAAATGCATAAATATATTTAAAAGGTTTAAGTGAGCAAGCTTAAGTATATAAATTCAAATTCACGCATAACTTAAGCTAACACTTAAACTTTTTGAAGCTCCCCCTTAATACAGGGCTTTCTTTTTGAATAAGACTTTCTTTTACTTTTGAATTTCCCTACTCTCCCCCTTTGCCATTTATCAAAAATAAGCCAGTTTTAAAACAAGTTTTAACAGATTAGGCTTTGAAAGAAGGGAAAAGATGCTTGTGTAACACTTAGCTTATAAGTAAATTTTACTGAAAAAACTGTTAGCTAAGGGAGAAAGAGGACTTAAAAGGAATATTTTTCACCTAAGTTTAAAAAGGCTAATATATGGTTGACTTCTTTTGAAACTTAGTTGTTTTTTGAAAGATACTTAGCTAAATTTTTAAAAATCTGTTAGAAGAAAAACTTAGCTAGATTTTAAAGAATTTTTTGGAGCAAAAAAAATTTTGAAGTCTCTTTTTACTTAGCAGAAATATTTTGAAAGCAATGAGTTAAATTTTGCAAGGATATGCTTTTAATACTTTTAGCTAAGTAACGAATGAATCTGAGAGGTAACTTGGAAAAATATTTTAGCAAAAAGTTATAAAGTTAGATTTCAAAGTTGGCTAAGTTTGAGAAAGTTAGAAAGTTGCTATATGAATCACTTAGCTAAGCCTTTTGCAAACATTGAATTTTGAAAATGTAGCTTCAGTTTAAAAAGGTACTTAGCTTAATTTTTAAGAAAAACTTAATTTTGAAAAAATAGGAGTAAGAACTTGTTAAATTTTAGGACGAAGAGGGAGTAACTATTTAATTTAGGTTATTTATTTAAATTTAGTTGATCCTTAAGTCCAAGCATGAGTCAGGTTCAATAGATGTTAAGTTATCTAAATTGTTTTGATCAGGTATCAGAGCCCTAAAGTATACGCATGCTCAATCTTACAATCTCCATTTCCTTCACCAACTGTCTAACCTTTAGCTAATTGCTTATTGCCTAGAGGGCAATAACTTTGACTTGGTTAGTCAAGTTAAGTCATTTGGTCCAGTTAGATTTGACTAAGGCTGGATGACTTAATCTGATTACTGTTAATAAGGTATTTAACACCCAGACTCATAATGATGCACAGATATAAGCATACTGGAGTCCAGGCTATACCCTATGCATCTCACGTCGTTCTAAGTTTTTCAAACACAAGCAAGGTATGCCTAGGTGTTTGTGAGATGCTCTGGCTTAAACCTAGGGGAACATGATTTCTAGGGAAGAGCCTAAACTAAGTCCAACTTTTGACAATTCTAAGAAATTGGGATTTTGAAATCTTTATTTTTCCTAGAATTTTTTTTAAAAAAAAAACAGGATGATTAAATAAGAGTTTTGAAGTAAGACAATGAGTTTTGAAAATCAACATCTATTATACCCAACACATTGCTATTTATCTTCTTAGTGTACTGAACTCAAGTTCAGGTAAGGGTTTTGTAAAAATGTCGACTAGGTTTGATTTGGACTCAACATGGTGGAGTGCAATTTCACCTTTAGCTACGTGATCCCTTACAAAGTGATGTTTTACCTCTATGTGTTTAGTCCTAGAGTGGTGAATTGGATTTTTTGTTAGATTAATTGAGCTTATATTATCAATTAAGATTTTTTTATTTTTGTATTCTAATTGATAGTCTTTTAAGGTATGCATCATCCACAAAAGTTGAGAGGCACACTCTCCTAGGACTATGTATTCAGCTTCAGTGGTAGACAGAGCAACACAATGTTGCTTTCTGCTTGATCAACTTACTAGGCACTGACCTAGGATTTGGCAGCTACCACTTGTACTTTTTCTGTCTAATTTGTACCCGGCATAGTCTGAGTCAGAATAGCCAAAAAGGTCAAAGGTGCTAGTTCTAGGGTACCAGAGTCCTATATTGAGGGTGCCCTTAATATACCTAAGTATTCTTTTAACATGTGTTAGATGTGATTCTTTTGCACAAGATTGGTATCTTGCGCACATACCAACTGTAAATATTATATCTGGTCGACTTGTAGTTAGGTAGAGTAGGCTTCCTATTATACTTCTATAGTACTTTGGGTCTACTGGTTTTCCTTCTAGGTCAGAGTCGATGTTGATGTTAGTGGCCATTGGGGTATTTATGATTTTTGAATTTTTCATGCCAAATTTTTTAATTAGTTCTTTAGCATATTTAGTTTGGTAAATATAGATTCCATCTTTCGTTTGTTTAATTTGTAAACCTAAGAAAAAATTTAGTTCCCCAACCATACTCATTTCAAATTCATTTTCCATTAATTTAACGAATTCTTTTAGAAATTTAGAGTTAGTTGAGCCGAAAATTATATCATCAACATAGATTTGGGCTATGAAGATGTCTTTTTCTAAAGTTTTTACAAATAGGGTCGGATCTATGTAACCTTGGTTAAAGCTTTTGAATGTTAAGTAATTGGATAACCGTTCATACCATGCTCTCGGAGCTTGTTTAAGTCCATATAAGGCCTTTTTCAATTTAAATACATGATTAGGGTAGTCTAAGTCCTCAAATCCTGGGGGTTGGTTTACATAGACCTCTTCCTTAATGAACCCATTTAGGAACGCGGATTTTACATCCATTTGGTATTACCTAAACCCTTTATGTGATGCATAGGCTAACAACATCCTAATGGATTCGAGTCTAGCTACTGGTGCATAGGTTTCATTATAGTTTAAACCCTCAACTTGACTAAATCCTTTGGCTACTAGTCTAGCCTTATTTCTAATTATTTTACCCTGATCATCCAACTTGTTTCTAAATACCCATTTGGTATCTATTATTGATTTATTTAAGGGTTTAGGTACAAGTTGCAAGACTTGGTTTCTATCAAATTAGGCTAGCTCTTCCTGCATAGCAATGATCCAGTCTGGGTCAGGTAGGGCTTCTTCTATAGTCTTAGGTTAAATTTTAGAAATAAGGGCAATCTAACTAAGGTTTCTATAAGAGGATCTAGTTCTGACTCCTAGGTTTGGATCACTCAAAATTTGGTCAGGTGGGTGAGAAGTACTTACTCTAGTTGGTCTTATGTTTGGGTCAGAAATTGGTTCCTCTGGTTTATTAGTGTTAAGTTGAATTTCATCGTCTTCAATAATTCTTGGATTAATGTCAACATTTTCATTTAAGTTAGGTAGATTATTTTCTTCATTAAATATTATATTAGTTGTTTCTTCAACTTTTAGGGTATTTTGGTTATAGACTCTATAGGCCCTACTGGTTGTGGAGTACCCTAAAAAGATTCCTTGATTTGATTTGGGTGTAAATTTTCCTAAGTAATCTTTAGTATTTAAAATATGAACTTTACATCCAAAAACTTTAAATAGTTTAGGTTGAGAATTTTATTATAATACATTTCATAAGGAGTTTTATTGTGAAGTTTGTTAATTAGAATTCTATTTTGAATATAATTTCCTGTATTTATGGCTTCGGCCCAAAATTGATAATTTAAGTTATATTCATTTAGCATGGTTCTAGCGGCTTCTTGTAGGGTTCTATTTTTACGTTCCACTAGACCATTTTGTTAGGGGGTTCTAGGACATGAAAATTCATGTTGGTATCCATTGATTTTACAGAATTGGGTAAACCTATGATTTTTAAATCCCCCCCCCCATGATCACTTCTTATTCTTTTAATTTAGTATCTTTTTCATTTTCTGTTAACTTGCAAAAATTACTAAATTCTTTAAAAGTTTCATCTTTTGTTTTTAGAAATTTTACCCAGGTGAACCTAGAGTGGTCATCAATTATAACTAAGCAATACTGGTTCTTGCTTAGTGACTTGGTTCCATGTGAATCAAATACGTCAAGGTGAAGGAGCTCGAGTAAAGAGTTAGTTCTTTCTAGATTAGTTGATTTGTGGGTTGACTTGGTTTGTTTTCCTTGTTGACAAGCATTACAGATTGAGTTTTCAATAAATTTTAATTTGGGCAAACCTTTAACTAGACCATTTTGACTCATTTTTGAAATGAGTCTAGTGTGAGTGTGACCCAATCTTCTGTACCACAACTCAGTTTCCTCTTCTTGTATTAGAAAACACTTTATTGAGGAAGTGGGTAGATCAATTGAGTACATATTATTTTTCCTAAGTCCCTTAAGTGTGATTTCAGGGTTTTCAATATTTTTAACTAAACAACTAGATTGGCTATCCACTAAGTATCCACTATCACACAATTGGCTTATACTTAGAAGATTAAAATTGAAGTTTTCAACTAATAGAATTTTTCAAATAATAAAATCGTAACTAAGTTTCGATGTTACTGTTGGAACCCCAAGGTTGTTTTGGTGTGATCAACAAGTTAAGTTAGGTCCTGCGTTGTATTTAACCTTGTGTCTAAGTGTGCAGAAGCTTAGGAGCGCAGGTACTCGAGCGGAAGACGCAGCTAGCGAGAAGGACGGCACGCGGTGCGTCCGAGGGACGAGGCGCTGCCGAAGAGTACACCGGCAGAAGAGAAGGAAGTGCGCGCGATGGTTCCGAGGTACGAAAGCCGGAGCGGAAGATTGCTCGGGGAGCAAGAGACGCAGCTAGCGCGAAGGACGGCACGGGGTGCGATCGAGGGACGAAGTCTGCGGATGAGTACGCTGGTGGACGAGAAGGGACACGCGGCAATTCCGAGGGACGAGAAGCCAGAGGGAAGCATGCTCGAGAAGACCGGAAGATGGGTTCGGGTGAGCCCTATTCCGGATGTCAGAGATCACCCAATCAAGCGGATCCGGAGCAGAAGACCCGGACCGAGACGGGGACTTAACGGAGAAGTGGTCCCGGACAAAAAGTCAACCGCAATTGACTTTTTGCTCCGGGGCGCCCGGAACCAATCCGGGCGCCTGGAGCTGTCCGGGGTGCCCGGAATGCTTCCGGGCGCCCGGACCCTGATTTTGACCAAGATCGCGATTTACGCGATCTGAACGTTGGGGGATAAAACTTTATCCCCCCAGGGCGCCCGGAGCCCTTCCAGGCGCCCCGACCAAGGCTATAAATATAGCCTTGGTCCAGAAGCTTTTCATCAGTTAAAAAAGTGTAACAACACTTGTGTGCTTCCACTGCTTTGATTAGCTTCATTCTTTTTGTGCCGACACTGCTGTAAACGAGGCTTCTCCGCCTGAAGGAGTTCTTAGTGCAACCATCTTCCTTGGATTAACAACCTCCCCGGTTGTAACCAAGTCAAATCCGGTGCCTCGTTTTTATGCTTTATTTTCTGCTTAATCTATTTTTCAAGTGTTAGCTTAATTGTCCGAGAAAGGGTTGTGTTTTATTCATGGCTATTCAATCCCCCTTCTAGCCGACCCAACGGTCCAACAAGTGGTATCAGAGCCGAGACGCTTCAGGAGGACTAACCGCCGAACGAAGCAACGAGATGGCCGGATCTAACATCCACCCGCCAAAATTCGAGGGGGACTTTGCAAGCTGGAAGAAGCACATGGAGGTATTTTTCGGTACCGATTTTGATTTATTATTAATAATGGAACTCGGTTTTGAAGCTCCCGAGGGCAAAACAAAAAGTCAATGGACAAAGAAAGAGCAGGCCGAGTACGTGGCAAACAAGAAAGCAGAATTCCATCTGCTAACCGTACTTCCTCCACAAGAAGTCAACCGTGTCGGCACCTACAATTCGGCAAAGGAACTTTGGGAGAAGTTCCTTGAATTACACGAAGGAACATCCGAAGCCAAGCTTGCGAGACGGGACTTACTTCGCAACCAGCTCACCAACCTCAGTCTTGAAGAAGGTGAAACAATTCCACATCTACACTCGAGGATACAGGAGCTCATCACCGGACTTTCGAATCTCGGAGAAGAGGTAAGTAACCGAGATTCGCTCAGGTACGCTTTAAATTCCTTCCCTAGAAATTCAAAATGGGCATCATTAGTAGATGCCTTTTACATTTCGAAGGACTTAGAAAAAATTTCATTAGAAGAATTTTTTTCAACATTTGAAGTGCATGAGTCAAGATGTGCAGGAATGAGAGAGCCAAAGAACAACGTCGCCCTCAAAGCTTCGAGAGACGAACCTGAATCGAAATCTTCTCGTCGACGAGGAAATGGTAATGATGGTAAGCGATTTAAGAAGTTATATAATTCTAGAAAAACTAACCATGGTAGAAAGAAAAGAACGATCCATGCTACCATTGCGACGAAGAAGGGCATGTCAAGGACAAGCGCCCCAAGTGAAGAACAAAGACAAGGAAAAGGGTAAGAAACCTATCCAAAATGAAAGGCCTGAAGGCGGCGTGGGACGATACGTCGTCCGAATCGAAAGTCGAAACATTCTCCGGACTCGCATCGATGGCGAGTCATCAAGACGACGATTGCGATTCAAGCACTCAAATGAGCATCGAGAGCATCGATGAAGGGGAGACACGTCGGAAGAAAGCAGTCAGGGGGAGAAGCGGACAACGAGATCGACAAGGTAAGTCGGTGCACGATCTCTTCCTCCCGATAAAATGTTTAAGTTTGTTAAACTTTTAACAAAAGATTGCTGCAAATTAGAAAGTGAAAATAAAAATTTTAAAGTAATTCTAGCTAAGTCTTGTCCCTTAGAAGAATTAGATAAATTAAAACTAGCAAATGAAAAATTGAAACTTGAAAATGATGATTTGAAAATTCAAGTAGACAACTTGAAAAACCATGCATGTTCATCTAAAACCAATGTTAGAAGATTTAATAATTTAAATTGGTACTTTAAATATCACCCTGGACAAATTAGGAACATTTCAAGAAAATATGTTCCTAAAAACTTTTTAGTTAATCCAGTAAGTTGGAACCTATATTGGGTTCCTAAATCATGCTTAAATTAATTTTAAAATTAAAATTTACGCTTTAAGTGAGAAAATTAAACAAAGAATTTCTTTATGAGGCTTTTGTCTAAGGAAGTGGTTGTTGTTCCAATAACCAAGAAGGCCTAGTGCCTCGCCACGACCTGGAAGCCAAAATATTGAAATAAATATTTAATTAACTTACTAATGAAACATTAATACAAGAATTAATTAGTGCTTGAAAAAGGTTATTCAAAACATTTTATTTCAAATTAGAAATTTACTTGCTTAGAATCTCTTTATTCTCAAAAATCATTTTTTTTAAGAATCTTTTTAAACAAGAAATCTCAGCTTAAATTACTTAGAAAAACTTTCTAAATTTCTTAAAAACTTAGAAATTTATTGAAATAATTTTTAAGTCTTTTACCCTTAGATTATTTTTTATGGAACCCCATTTTTATTGTGATCAAAGGGGGAGAAGGGAAAGTATAAGTCTAGGGGGAGGTAGATTAAAATTTGAAATTTTAATTTTTTCTATCATGTTGCATATTATTGCAATTAATTTCATATCTATTGTTGACCCTAGCTTAACTTGGGTTGATCACACCAAAAAGGGGGAGATTGTTGGAACCCCAAGGTTGTTTTGGTGTGATCAACAAGTTAAGTTACGTCCTGCGTTGTATTTAACCTTGTGTCTAAGTGTGCAGGAGCTTAGGAGCACAGGTACTCGAGCGGAAGATGCAGCTAGCGAGAAGGACGGCACGCAGTGCGTCTGAGGGACGAGGCGCTGCGAAAGAGTACACCGGCAGACGAGAAGGAAGTGCGCGGAAGATTGCTCGGGGAGCAAGAGACGCAGCTAGCGCGAAGGTCGGCACGGGGTGCGATCGAGGGACGAAGTCTGCGGATGAGTACGCTGGTGGACGAGAAGGGACACTCGGCAATTCCGAGGGACGAAAAGCCGGAGGGAAGCATGCTCGAGAAGACCGGAAGATGGGTTCGGGTGAGCCCTATTTCGGATGTCAGAGATCACCCAATCAAGCGGAACTGGAGCAGAAGACCCGGACCGAGACGGGGACTTAATGGAGAAGTGGTCCCGGACAAAAAGTCAACTACAGTTGACTTTTTGCTCCGGGGCGCCTGGAACCAATCTGGGCGCTCGGACCCTGATTTTGACCAAGATCACGATTTACGCGATCTGAACGTTGGGGGATAAAACTTTATCCCCCCAGGGCGCCCGGAGCCCTTCCAGGCGCCCCGACCAAGGTTATAAATATAACCTTGGTCCAGAAGCTTTTCATCAGTTAAAAAATTGTAACAACACTTGTGTGCTTCCACTGCTTTGATTAGCTTCATTCTTTTTGTGCCGACACTGCTGTAAACGAGGCTTCTCCGCCTGAAGGAGTTCTTAGTGCAACCATCTTCCTTGGATTAACAACCTCCCCGGTTGTAACCAAGTCAAATCCGGTGTCTCGTTTTTATGCTTTATTTTCTGCTTAATCTATTTTTCAAGTGTTAGCTTAATTGTCCGAGAAAGGGTTGTGTTTTATTCAGGGCTATTCAACCCCCCCTTCTAGCCGACCCAACGGTCCAACAGTTACCTCTTCCGATTACCTTAAGTTTGTCGTCGTTGCCGAATGCAACAGACCCTAAATTCTTTAGTTTGAGCTTTGTGAACTTTAATTTATCTCCAGTCATGTGTCTGGAGCATCCACTATCTAACATCTATTGATCCAATTCTTTATGTTCCTACACATAAATTGTTTGAATTGGACTCTATTTGATGAAAAGAAAGTGAAGTGATTAAGTTTGATTAATTTTGATAATTTTGAAAATAATTAAGATTGATTAACTTAAAAAAAATTGATTAATTTTAATTACGAGTTAAATTTGGAATTAATTTTAATTACTTAGTCATCTCACCTGATCTAAATTTTTAATCAGGGAATCCTATAATTTTGTAAGATGAATTAGTTTTAATTTAAGGGTTTTGTTTAACTTGGTATTAGATTTAGGTTTAGTTTTGGGTTCAACAAGCAAGCGTTCTTTGGATAAACTTCTGGGCTACGGTGAGTCACAAGGACATTATTAAAATAACCATGCCTTCGAGGTTTTCCAAATAGTCCTACCCATTGAACTTAGTACTAAACCTTGGTCTAACTGGTTAGGATCCATAGAAGGTAGCTTCGATCAGTTTCACTTAGCCAAATGCACCAGGTCGAAGCCATATCTTCCTGGACATGCGATAACTAAGTTTCCCCAACGTACTATCATCCAATATTTCACCAGTACCGTGAGTCAAGTTAAACCTAGCACATTTTAATCTAACCCTATTTACCCTGCCGGGTAGGTAAAGTTCGGTTACCCTGTTGGGTAGATTAAGTTCGATTACCCAGTCGGGTAGTTTAGTTGGGGGTGCCAGCTATTATGGATCCTCCTTCTATTTTTATTTGATTTAAATTGAATTTTACTTTTAATTCTGAATTAATTTCGAATTGAGTTTCAAATTTTGAGTTTTTAATTTAATTTAGAATTTTTATTTAGAATTTTTAATTGAGTTTTTAATTTTTAATTTAATTTCGAATTTTTAATTTTTAATTTTTAATTTTAATTTAATTTTTTATTTTAATTTAATTTTGAATTTTAATTGAATTTTTAATTGAATTTTGACTTTTTAATTTTGAATTTTAATTGAATTTCGAATTTTTTATTTAATTTCAAATTTTTAATTTTTAATTTAATTTCAAATTTTTAATTGAATTTTGAATTTTGAATTTTTTTAATTTATGCTCGTTTTATTAATATCGTCTTTCTTTTTGCTCCCCCTGGATCATAGCCTCGATATGGTCTATCGAGGTAGTGTATTTGATCCTTCGGGATCCAATATTGACCAAGTCCAACTTGATTAATCAATTTGGACTTGGAGACCCATGCTTGGACTATTTTTCTATTTGCTCTTTGTAGAAGAGATAAATAAGATTTATATTTTTTCTTTGGTTTAAATCCTAGACCAGTTCTATTGTAAAGAATTAGGTCAAGATTCTTGGAACCTAAAGAAAATCGTTCTAGTGTTTTCTTCAAATCCTTGACTTGAATTTTCAGGCTGGAGTTCTCTTCTACAAGTTTTTGGACTTGAGTTAAGTTTCTAGTCTGAACTAGTTCAGTCAAAGATTCGGAGTTAGTCACTTCTTTAAGGACTTCTACTTCCTTTAGAAGTGACTTGACTCTAAGGTTTGATTTAGCTAACTTTCGTAACAGATAATTAACTAAATTATTGAGTCGAGAGATACTTATAGAGGGATCGGGCCCTTCGGAAACGGATACGGATCCGTGGCTTTGCTCGGACTCGGCCTCCGACTCGCTCTCACTCTTGGATAGGTTGATTTAGTCACGGGCCATCAGCGCAAGTAAACTCGTCTGATCGAGTTCGTTGTCATCGTCTTCTGAGGAAGATTCATCCCATGTCGCCTTCAGGGCCTTCTTCCTTCTCTGCTTCTTGGCTTCCTTTTGGTTGGGGCAGTTGGCCTTGATGTGCCCCTTCTGGTTGCATCCGTAGCAGATCACCTTAAATTTTACCTTAGAATTTGGTTGGGCCTCCTTGGATTGGACTGCCTTCTTTAGGTCCCTCTTGTTGAAGCCTTTCTTCTTCTTGTAGAGTCTTTTCACAAGGTTCATGAGTTCAATGGTTAGTTCATTGTCTTCTTCTTCTGAGTCGGTTTCTGCTTCCGACTCCTGTTCGGTTCTTCGACGTGATCTTGATTCGCGAGCTCCACCGGTACCTGCAAGTAAAGCAATTCCTTTCTCGGAAGGCTGTGTATTAGTCTGCTCATGAAGTTCGAATTCTAAAAATAGCTAGTCTAATCTAATTGAAGATAAATCTTTGGAGACTTTGTAGGCATCTACCATTGATGCCCACGATGTACTCCTAGGGAAAGAGTTGAGTGCATACCTTATGATGTCCCTATTCTCGACCTTTTGACCGATTGCGTGGAGGGAGTTGAGGATGTCTTGTATACGTGCGTGGAGTTGATAGGTCGTCTCATCTTCCTGCATTTTTAGGTTATACAATTTATTAAGCAACAAGTCACGTTTACTTACTTTTGTGTCAGAGGTTCCCTCGTGGAGTTCGATCAGCTTCTCCCAAAGCTCTTTTGCGCTGGAGAATGGTCCAACTCTGTTGAGTTCCTCCTTGGTCAGTCCGCATTGGAGGGTGCAGGTTGCTCTGGCATCAACTTCCACCTTCTTGATTAGGGACGGTTCCCATTTTTTGCAAGGTGTTGGCTTGCCGTCTTCGTCCGATGGCAGTTGTAGTCCGGTCTTTATTATCATCCACGTGTCGAATTGTGTCTTGAGGAAGGTTTCCATTCACCCCTTCCAATATCCGAAGTCTTCTTCAGAAAAAAGTGGGGGGCGAACGGTGCTGAAACCTTCTTGTTGGGCCATTTAAAATCCTGAATGACAAAAACAATAAAATCGGTTCCAAGACTGGGTCTTAGATTAGTAGTGTGGGAGAAAGTAGGGGAAAACGAGCTCGAGTGGTATTGTACCAACCTCGAGCAAAACCGATTTGATAAAACAATTAGAATGTAGCTATTAAGCTAATTCTAATTTGACTTTGAAAATACCACGAAAAAATGTTTTGAATAGTGGTTGCACTGATTTAAAACGAACCCTCTCTGATACCAATTGTTGGATCGAAAAGCACTAGAGGGGGGTGAATAGCGCTCGTGGCTTTCACTGTATCGAATTCATAAAACTATCGAGTTATAAAGCAGAGGAAATAAGAATGCACAAATACACAAAAGACACGAGAGGTTACTTCGTTCGGAACCTATCTCGACTCCTACTCGAAGGCCCACGGTCGTTGACCGCTTTCGGTGGGTAACAACTATAAGTTCGAAAATACTATAGATTAAGTACAATAAACAAAAGTTAAAGTATACCGACAACACTTAAAAATAGCGAATTTGGAGTTCCGGGTCGTCGGGATGTTGCTACAGCACTTCGAGGTCGTTGAGTTTGCAGCTTGTCGTAAGAGAATCGCTTAGGAGCAGTTGTTATGAGCTGTTGGTCGAGTGCTGCTTATAAAGGGTGTTCAAGGCGCCTTGAAAGCCATCCAAGGTGCCTCCAGGATGGTCGAGTCGCCCACGTGGATCAAGCCTAAACTGGTCATGACTTATCCCTTCAAGGCGCCTTCTGTGCTCTCCAAGGCGCCTTCAAAGCCCGGTCCAAGGCGCCTCCACTGAGCTGTGCTGGCAGAAGCTGACTCACACCCGAGGCGCCTCCAAGCCCCATGGAGGCGCCTCGGACACTGTACATCCGAGCTTAGCTTGTGTTTTCTGGTACCTGCAAAATGCGTTAGTCCAGAGTACCTGCAACATAGAGTTAGTGCACAATGATAATAATGAGTTAAAGTTTGACAATCTCCCGACTGTCCGAGTCTGACTTCAGATTTTCGACCGGAAACCCTAGGTCGACCCGACGCCTACTGTTCCCTCTACGGGGAACGCCTCCTCACCTACTCCACTCAGGAGATTTACCTATTGCCAGTGCGATTGTAACGACCCAAATTTCCTCATTTTGAGCCTCAAAAATAAGTAGAAATACCTTTAAAATATTCTAGAGATTTTTAGAAATTTTTAGAGTATTTTTATGTAATTTTTAGAGTTCGTTTGGTATTTTTACCAAGAGGAAGAAGTTTAAAAAAAAAAAGTGTGAAGGTCGGGTTTTGAACCCAAGATCTCGGACCGAACTAGACCCTAACCAAAGTCAGCCAACCAATTGAGCTAAGCAAGTTTTGTTAAATAAATATGGTGTAAAATACCGAAAATAGGCAAATATTAAAAAGGGAATTTTTCAAAAATTTTGGGAATTTTTCGGAGCTTGTACGGACTAGTTAACGGGGATAAAAACAGGGCCCAGGAGAACCTGTTTAGGCTACCCATTTAAGTGAGGAAAAGTTTGATTTTTCTTTTCCTTTTTATTTTTCTATTTATTTTCTTTTTCTCCCGCGTGCCCGAGCCGTTCCCCGACAGTTCTTTTCTCCTCCTATTTCTTCCCCGATTCTCCTTTTCCGCCGCAGATCTCTTCCTTCTTCTTCTCCATTTCTCATCTTCTCCACTCGATTTTTCGCTCCACTCTCCCCTGCCGACAGCCGCTCCTCGTGGAGTGATCTCGCGAGCCACCGCTGGCCGAGCCGCCCTCTGCCGATCTCTCTCCCCTGCGCCCGATCTGCCGGCATCCGAGACCCCCCGCAGTCGATACCTCACCGTGCCCTAGATCGGTTTTTGCGCAACACTGCCGACAGTGACGCCGCGCACGGGACAGCGCCGGCGACACTCGAGCCAACGCCAGCCGAGGACCCTATTTCTTCCTTTCCCCTCGTGGATGTGCCCTAGAGCAGTGTGTGGTCCTTCTTTCTCTTCGCATCAGCGCCGTGCCCTAATTCATCGGCAGCACAAAACTACTGACCGGCCACTAGAGTTGATCCAGTGCTGACCTTCCTTGTGCCCTAGCGCCGGCGCATCTCTGTGGTGTTTGTTTCCGACCAGGAGCAGGGTATCAGTGCCCTAGTTGGGGTTCACAGCCGCTGTCGTATCCTTGCACAGTGTCGACGGCTACTGGTCTTTCCGATCCGAGGTGCCACCTCTACACAAGTTGGGCTTCATCCAAGAGCAAAGGTCTGTGCCCTAGTTTGCTCTTCACTGTGGTTCCTTTTTTGTTGTTCCAGTAGCCACAACAGTTGTGGATTGAGGTAAGGGAAGCTAAGTTGATGTTAAATTTTAGTGGTGTATTGATATTCTGGTTGAGCCTCAAAATTTTCATGTGATCCGGGCAGTGTGGAGAGTTTCCAGCAACAGTTACTTCGTCCAGCAGTAACTTTCCTTGCCTGTGGTGTAACAGGAGTAGTTGAGAAATAAGGTAAGGTGTAGAGCATTTGATATATGCTATAGGACATGATTTTGATTCAATTATTTTAGATAGATGATCATGTGTAGATTAATTCTTGTGGGAAGAATGATGGTCATATGATTAGGGTTTTGCCCTAATTTAGGATTAGAGATTTTATTTAGCTATTTGGAATAGTTGTAGTTAAATAAAATATATTTCTAATTGTGACACAGGGCTTTGACGCGAGACGAGTATCTCGACGTCGTATTTGGACCAGATTGGACTTTTCCTATTGGAGGCGGGTACTTTTGACTTATTGTCTTTGATATGCTTAGTAATGAAATTAACAATTTGCATTAATTGTGTTTTCTTATTTGTTTCGGTTAATCACTGCCCGATACATGTTACCTGCTTGATTGATTGTTTGTTTGCATTTCAGGTTGATACCTATCTGATTTCACATGCTCATGGGTAGTGATAAAACCATGTTTTACCATGTCAGGACCTAGGTTTGATACCTTATGTGATCAGTATATCTTGATATGATTTATTTACTTTGGTGCACATTATCATATGTCCAGAGATCGATTTAGCATATTATTATGCTTAGTGACATGCACCATTCGCATGATTGCATGCTGTGTGAGAGATTGCTCCATTATTGTCGAGCACTTTTGTAACGACCACCCTTCTTACTACTACTACTACTCTCTAAGAGTGACCGCTACTTAACTACTAACTCTACTTAACCAGTACGCTACTAACTACGAGAAATCTCTACCGAAAAATTTCGACAGAATCTCCCCTGTACCGGTGACCAAATCATCAATACAAACAAACTATACTCAGCCACAGGCGGCTGGAACATATATCTTCACAACCACGCAGTATAATATCACAAATAAAAGAAGGAAACTACCCTAACAATAGCAAACATCAATATCACTCCATCAATAGAACTCAACTACAAATGCGGAATAAACTTAATTACAATATTGACTCATAATAGCATTAAAAGAAAACTGAAGAACTCTAAACAGAAAAGTCTTAACGATTCCTTAGCAAACTCTTGATCTCCCCATAGTCCAGCCATCACACACCTTCATCACCACCACCTTGTCGCCTTCCTTGCTAAATCTTTTCCTTTCCTTTATCTGCAGTAGGAGGAAGTGCAGTCTATAAGCATAAAGCTTAGTGAGCGCTATCTACTCACAAAAACTCGATATGCATGTATATAAATAAAAACATGCTAAAACTGAATGCTAACATATAAAGCTACTCATGCTCATAAATAGCAAAGGAATCATACTATCTGAAATACTAAACATGTATAGCTAATCATGCTCATAATCCAATGAAGGAATCATACTAACTGAAATACTAACATGTATAGCTAATCATGCTCATAATCCAATAAAGGAATCATACTAACTGAAATACTAAACATGTATAGCTATTCATGCTCAAAATCCAATAAAAGAATCATACTAACTGAAATACTAAACATGTATAGCTAATCATGCTCATAATCCAATGAAGGAATCATACTAACTGAAATACTAACATGTATAGCTGATCATGCTCATAAACCAATAAAACTATAACTGCATGCTGAGAGCAAATAAAGCTAAACATGCTGAATAATCTAATAGCAAGAAACAAATAAAACTACTACTGCATGCTTCAAATAACAAGAAACTAAACTTTCTAATTCTAAACATATTTGAAGCTTGTTTCATTTGTTTCAAAAACTTATACTTTAATACTTTAAAATAATAATAAACTTCTTTTGGGCCCGGTATTGTACCACTTTGCGCGCATTCTTAGTAAGAATCGAGGTAGCTAATCCCGAAACTACTAAGATACTTCTAGGCCTTGTGCCTAGGGGCATCTTGGAGCCCATCCCTTGGACCTTGTGTCCGGTACATGCCCTTTAAAAGTAAAATACTTTTTATCTTAATTACTTCTTCTTTAAATGCCTTGGCATTTTAATAAGCACCTTGTGTGCCAAAAATCCCTAAAGTCTTGACTTTGGGATCTACTTAAGGCCTTGGCCTTTTTCTTTCTTTTCTTTATCTTTCTTATACTTGTTAATACTTCTAACAGAATACTTCTTTAAAGAGAAACTGAAATGTTTAAGCAAATTCTATCTTTGAAATGCTTAAACCAAAAAATCTGTCTAATATGCTAATAAAATTCTGCATATTAAGCTTAATAAAAATCTGTCCTAAAATTGAAGTTCTGCATGCAATACTTATCAAAATCTGCAAGCAATACTTATGAAAATCTGCTTATTAAAAATCTGCATACTATACTTATAAAAATCTGCATGTTATACTTATAAAAATCTTCTTATTAAAGTCTGCATACTATACTTAACAAATCTGAAATCTTTAGGCATGCTACAGCAGAAATAAATCAAAGAAAGAAAGATCTGCATTCTTTAAAAGGAAAACTGCATACACTTAGAGGGTAACTGTTCATGCTTGTTAAAGTAGCGAAGAAACTAAAACTGCAATGCTAATAAACAGGGCTTATCATGTTTGTTAAATAGCAAAGAAAACTAATACTATGTACTTAGATTAAAGGCTGTTCGTGCCCTCTAAATAGCACAAAAAGGTCTAAACAGAAAATGCTAAACATAGGGCTGTTCGTGCCCATTAATGGCACAAAAAGATCTAAACTTGTATGCTAAATATAAGGGTTGCTCATATTAAATCTGCAAAAGATCTAAAACTGGTATACAATTTGTGGCCGGTTCTTGCTTATGGAGATACAAAAGAAATCTGGACTGCAACTTGAATTAAAGCTGTTCATGTTCATTAAAACAACAAGAAGAAATCAAAACTAAGTTGCTGTCCAAGATCTAAACAGTAGGCTTAGGATGAGGGCTATTCATGCACGGCAGTAACTAAAAGGTACTGGAACTGCACACTTTGGCTTGAGGTAATTGGCTATGACTGTTATCAGCCCTATACAAAATTGCTCTTGCTTGCAAATATGATGTTAAAGAAAAAGTTGTTCTAAACTCTAAACATGATTCAACAGATTAGCAACAGAGCAAGCAAAATCTTAAATCTATTCCAAGATCCCTAACATCATGTTTCTCTACAACCAAAAATCCGAAAACCATGAAAACAAATCGAAGCTCGGAACCACTGAATCTAGGGCTGTTCCTACTCAGAGAGAAAACAAAGAAGAAAAGCGAAATCGCGGAACAACTCCTACTGCAGGTGAGAAGCAACTCACTGAGCGATCTTGGACTTACAACCGGAAAGGAGAAGTCTAGGGTTCCGGATAGGTGAAGATTCCCGTGATCCCTTGCGGCAACACCTTCTCCTCGATGAAGGGGACTCGCGATTGTGAAGATCTCACCGGGAAAAACCCTCGCCGGCCGCCGGAGACGAAGCTAAAGCTTCGTATTTCCTTCGCTCGGCAGAAGCGGCGCCGTCGCACGCAAGGAGAAGAGGAAAAGAATTTTGAGAGAAAATTTTAGGTTTTCTAAATAAGATTTAAATCTTATACCTTAGGTTATTTTCATTTCTAACTTTACCTTATATACTTGTCACTGCATATCTGATCGGCAAAGACCGCTGGCGCAGTTGGTCCGTTGAGTTTTGCTCGAAGCCACAGGTCTGGGCTTCGATTCTCAGCCGCGCCCCTTTTATTTCCAATTTATTTTACTGTTCCTAACTACTAGTTAAATATATATCGCTCCATATATGATTATCAAAAACCGTGTAGCTCAGCTGGTTGGGCCGGTTTTGCTTGGGTCAGTCCGACCCGAGATCGTGGGTTCGAATCTCACCTTCAACATTTTCTTTTAAAACTTCTTTCTTTTTGTAACCCTACTAAACGACCTCCAAAAATTAAGTAAAAATACTCTAAAAATTTCTAAAAATCTCTAGAATATTTTAAAAGTATTTCCAAATATTTTTATGGACTTTTAGAACTTGAAATAGGGAAAATTGGGTCGTTACAATTCCCCATACCTTATAAAAAGTTCGTCCTCGAACTTAGAATAGCTCTGGATACTTCTGTCTCATATTGTCCTCCCGCTCCCAAGTGACTTCCTCGTGCTTCTGGTTCTGCCAGATAACCTTCACTAGTGGCACTTCTTTGCTTCTTAGTCTCTTGACTGCTCTGTCCACTATCTGTGTAAGTCTACTCTCATAACTAAGATCCTCTTGGATCTGCACTGACTGAGGCTCAATCACTTGGCTAGGGTCGTGGAGGCACTTCTTTAACATGGAGACATGAAACACATTGTGTATTGCTGACATGTCTTGTGGTAAATCCAGCTTGTAAGCTACTTTCCCACTCCTTTCTGTGATCAGGTAAGGTCCTACATAACGAGGACTTAATTTGCCCTTCTTGCCAAATCTCATCACTCCCTTCATAGGAGCGACCTTAAGAAAGACTAAATCCCTTACTTGGTATTCAAGTGGCCTACAGCGTGTGTCAGCATAACTCTTTTGTCTACTCTGGGCAGTCTCAATTCTCTGTCTGATCTTCTGAATAGCCTGAGTAGTCTCATCTATCAGCTATGTCTGAATGCCCAGTTCTACTTCCATTTCTTTTCTCTCACCTGCTTCTTGCCAGCAAATGGGTGATCTGCATTTCCTGCCATACAACGCCTCATAAGGAGCCATCTTGATAGTGGCTTGATAGTTGTTGTTGTAGGCAAATTCAACTAAGCACAGATACTTGCACCAACTGCCTTTAAAATCTAGTGCACAAGCCCTGAGCATATCTTCTAGGATCTGGTTTACTCGCTCTGTCTGCCCATCAGTCTGAGGATGGAAGGCTGTGCTGAACTTGAGTTTGGTGCCTAGTGCAGTCTGAACACACTCCCAAAAGTGAGAGGTGAAGCGCCCATCTCTATCAGACACAATAGATTTGGGAACTCCATGAAGTCTGATCACTTCCTTAACATATAACTGTGTCAACTGCTCTATAGAGTGGGACACCTTGATGGCTAGAAAATGGGCAGACTTGGTCAATCTATCCACTATTACCCATATTGCATCATATCCATTTGTGGTTCTTGGAACACCTGTTATGAAGTCCATGGATATGTCTTCCCACTTCCACTCTGGTATAGGAAGAGGCTGTAGAACTCCTCCTGGTCTCTGGTGTTCTGCTTTAACCCTCTGACATGTCAGGCAGGTACTGACATATTTAGCTACATCTCTTTTGAGTCCATACCACCAAAATCTTTGTTTCATGTCTTGATACATCTTGGTAGAACCAGGATGCATGGAATAAGGTGTACTATGAGCTTCTTCTAAAATTTTCTTTCTCAGCTCTTTGTCATTGGGAACACAAAGGCGGCTCCCCTGATAAAGAATTCCACTATCTGATACTCGAAACTCTAAATTTTCTTCTTTCTCTATCCCTTGCTTGATCTTTTGGATATCAGGATCTTCACTTTGCTTCTTCTGTATATCCTCAAGCAGGGTTGACTCTAGAGTCAATGCAGAGAGTTGCCCATAAATAATTTCAAGTCCGAAATCTGACAACTCCTTCTGTAGTGGCAGGGCTAATGATGACAAGGACATCAAGGATGCACTGGATTTTCTGCTTAGTGCATCTGCCACTTTGTTAGCTTTTCCTGGGTGTATCACTTTCTATCACTTCCAACTGATAATACCCAGAGCACAGGTCTATTTTAGAGAACACTATTACCCTTTTTAGCTGATCATATAGATCATCTATTCTTGAATGAGGGTATTTGTCCCTAACTGCTACTTTGCTCAGCGCTCAAAAATCTATGCACATTAGCATGGATTCGTCTTTCTCCTTAACGAACAACTCTGGAGCTCCCCGAGGTGAATGACTAAGGCGGATGAAACCCTTGTCAAGTAGCTCCTGATATTGTTCTTGTAACTCTTTTAGCTCTGCTAGAGACATTCGGTACGAAGCTTTTAAAATTGGACCGGTACCAGGAACCAATTCAATTTCAAACTCCACTTCTCTGTTGGGAGGTAGTCCAGGTAGCTCTTCTGGAAATACCTTTGGATACTCACAGACTACCCGAACATCTTCCTGCTTGGGTCTTTCTTGTTATCTTTGTCCTTCTAGTTCTGATTACTTGACTGGGGTGTCTGTTTCCTCACTGTCTTGTCTTCTATCTTGACTGGCTTGTGTTGCGTTTGTTGAGCCTTGTTGCTGTTCAGATAGTGCTCACTAATGCCCTGCTGACCAGCTCTTCACCAATCTATGGTCGGTGAGTTTCACTACTCACATTAGGTGTTATTTCTAGTCTCAGCATTAGGAGCATCAGTCTGACTCGTTCTTTCACTGTACTTACTAACTCTAGGCAAATGTGAGCTAGCCTGTTAAATCTTTTAACCGCTTCTTCTACTGGCAGGTCACCTTGTCTGAATTCCATAAGCTCCTCATACTGTTTATTGGTGATCCGTTGACGGAAGACTTCTTCGTAAAACTCTGTCTCGAAATCAACCCAGCTCATCTGGTTGACTGCTCTCTTACTCTTAACTCGCTCCCACCACATACGAGCATCTCCAGATAGGCAGAAAGAGGCACACTTGACCTTCTCGACTTCTGGTCAGTCAAGAAGCTCCATTGTGCTCTCAAATGTCTTGAACCAAGCCTGGGCATCCCAGGGCTCAGTCCTTCCTGAGAAGCTTTCTGGTTTCAGCTTCAGCCACTGGATGAGATATGCTTCTTGTCTTTTAGATGCTGTGGCGACTTCCAGGGCAGCTGATGGGACTTCAGTCACCACTGGGGTCTCCACATTAATGGTTGGGGGAGTGGGAGGAGTTGGCTTCTGATTGGCCATTAGATTGGCAATCACTTGCTGTTGCTCGCTACTTGTCTCTGAAGTTGAGCAACAACTTCAGAGAGAATAGGCCCAGGGGTTCTGGGCTCTTCGTTCTCCTGAACTTGGTCCTCAGTATGAACGGTACGGGGACGTCCTCTTCTTGACATCTAATTATGCAGAGGAAAAGGCTTGATAGCTTCTCTAACCCTTCTAATCATACTTATATATATTAATAGAGAAAAGGGAAACAAAATCTTCTATCTTACTTAAGCATTCAAAAACAAATACTCTATACTGCAATTACTAATAAGGAAAGCAGAATAAAGAAAGAATTTAAATACTTTCTTACTTGAAGACGGCAAGGATGATGCTGATGTGTGTGTGATTCTGGAGAATGGGAACTGCTCTGATACCAACTGTAACGACCACCCTTCTTACTACTACTACTACTCTCTAAGAGTGACCGCTACTTAACTACTAACTCTACTTAACCGGTACGCTACTAACTACGAGAAATCTCTACCGAAAAATTTCGACAGAATCTCCCCTGTACCGATGACCAAATCATCAATACAAACAAACTATACTCAGCCACAGGCGGCTGGAACATATATCTTCACAACCACGCAGTATAATATCACAAATAAAAGAAGGAAACTACCCTAACAATAGCAAACATCAATATCACTCCATCAATAGAACTCAACTACAAATGCGGAATAAACTTAATTACAATATTGACTCATAATAGCATTAAAAGAAAACTAAAGAACTCTAAACAGAAAAGTCTTAACGATTCCTTAGCAAACTCTTGATCTCTCCATAGTCCAGCCATCACACACCTTCATCACCACCACCTTGTCGCCTTCCTTGCTAAATCTTTTCCTTTCCTTTATCTACAGTAGGAGGAAGTGCAGTCTATAAGCATAAAGCTTAGTGAGCGCTATCTACTCACAAAAACTCGATATGCATGTATATAAATAAAAACATGCTAAAACTGAATGCTAGCATATAAAGCTACTCATGCTCATAAATAGCAAAGGAATCATACTATCTGAAATACTAAACATGTATAGCTAATCATGCTCATAATCCAATGAAAGAATCATACTAACTGAAATACTAACATGTATAGCTAATCATGCTCATAATCCAATAAAGGAATCATACTAACTGAAATACTAAACATGTATAGCTATTCATGCTCAAAATCCAATAAAGGAATCATACTAACTGAAATACTAAACATGTATAGCTAATCATGCTCATAATCCAATGAAGGAATCATACTAACTGAAATACTAACATGTATAGCTGATCATGCTCATAAACCAATAAAACTATAACTGCATGCTGAGAGCAAATAAAGCTAAACATGCTGAATAATCTAATAGCAAGAAACAAATAAAACTACTACTGCATGCTTCAAATAACAAGAAACTAAACTTTCTAATTCTAAACATATTTGAAGCTTGTTTCATTTGTTTCAAAAACTTATACTTTAATACTTTAAAATAATAATAAACTTCTTTTGGGCCCGGCATTGTACCACTTTGCGCGCATTCTTAGTAAGAATCGAGGTAGCTAATCCCGAAACTACTAAGATACTTCTAGGCCTTGTGCCTAGGGGCATCTTGGAGCCCATCCCTTGGACCTTGTGTCCGGTACATGCCCTTTAAAAGTAAAATACTTTTTATCTTAATTACTTCTTCTTTAAATGCCTTGGCATTTTAATAAGCACCTTGTGTGCCAAAAATCCCTAAAGTCTTGACTTTGGGATCTACTTAAGGCCTTGGCCTTTTTCTTTCTTTTCTTTATCTTTCTTATACTTGTTAATACTTCTAACAGAATACTTCTTTAAAGAGAAACTGAAATGTTTAAGCAAATTCTATCTTTGAAATGCTTAAACCAAAAAACCTGTCTAATATGCTAAAAAATTCTGCATATTAAGCTTAATAAAAATCTGTCCTAAAATTGAAGTTCTGCATGCAATACTTATCAAAATCTGCAAGCAATACTTATGAAAATCTGCTTATTAAAAATCTGCATACTATACTTATAAAAATCTGCATGCTATACTTATAAAAATCTGCTTATTAAAGTCTGCATACTATACTTAACAAATCTGAAATCTTTAGGCATGCTACAGCAGAAATAAATCAAAGAAAGAAAGATCTGCATTCTTTAAAAGGAAAACTGCATACACTTAGAGGGTAACTGTTCATGCTTGTTAAAGTAGCGAAAAAACTAAAACTGCAATGCTAATAAACAGGGCTTATCATGTTTGTTAAATAGCAAAGAAAACTAATACTATGTACTTAGATTAAAGGCTATTCGTGCCCTCTAAATAGCACAAAAAGGTCTAAACAGAAAATGCTAAACATAGGGTTGTTCGTGCCCATTAATGGCACAAAAAGATCTAAACTTGTATGCTAAATATAAGGGTTGCTCATATTAAATCTGCAAAAGATCTAAAACTGGTATACAATTTGTGGCCGGTTCTTGCTTATGGAGATACAAAAGAAATCTGGACTGCAACTTGAATTAAAGCTGTTCATGTTCATTAAAACAACAAGAAGAAATCAAAACTAAGTTGCTGTCCAAGATCTAAACAGTAGGCTTAGGATGAGGGCTATTCATGCACGGCAGTAACTAAAAGGTACTGGAACTGCACACTTTGGCTTGAGGTAATTGGCTATGACTGTTATCAGCCCTATACAAAATTGCTCTTGCTTGCAAATATGATGTTAAAGAAAAAGTTGTTCTAAACTCTAAACATGCTTCAACAGATTAGCAACAGAGCAAGCAAAATCTTAAATCTATTCCAAGATCCCTAACATCATGTTTCTCTACAACCAAAAATCCAAAAACCATGAAAACAAATCGAAGCTCGGAACCACTGAATCTAGGGCTGTTCCTGCTCAGCGAGAAAACAAAGAAGAAAAGCGAAATCGCGGAACAACTCCTACTGCAGGTGAGAAGCAACTCACCGAGCGATCTTGGACTTACAACCGGAAAGGAGAAGTCTAGGGTTCCGGATAGGTGAAGATTCCCGTGATCCCTTGCGGCAACACCTTCTCCTCGATGAAGGGGACTCGCGATTGTGAAGATCTCACCGGGAAAAACCCTCGCCGCCCGGCGAAGACGAAGCTAAAGCTTCGTATTTCCTTTGCTCGGCAGAAGCGGCGCCGTCGCACGCAAGGAGAAGAGGAAAAGAATTTTGAGAGAAAATTTTAGGTTTTCTAAATAAGATTTAAATCTTATACCTTAGGTTATTTTCATTTCTAACTTTACCTTATATACTTGTCGCTGCATATCTGATCGGCAAAGACCGCTGGCGCAGTTGGTCCGTTGAGTTTTGCTCGAAGCCACAGGTCTGGGCTTCGATTCTCAGCCGCGCCCCTTTTATTTCCAATTTATTTTACTGTTCCTAACTACTAGTTAAATATATATCGCTCCATATATGATTATCAAAAACCGTGTAGCTTAGCTGGTTGGGCCGGTTTTTCTTGGGTCAGTCTGACCCGAGATCGTGGGTTCGAATCTCACCTTCAACATTTTCTTTTAAAACTTTTTTCTTTTTGTAACCCTACTAAACGACCTCCAAAAATTACGTAAAAATACTCTAAAAATTTCTAAAAATCTCTAGAATATTTTAAAAGTATTTCCAAATATTTTTATGGACTTTTAGAACTTTAAATAGGGAAAATTGGGTCGTTACAACTTTACCAGTTTTCATCACTGTTCGGTGCTCCGTTGTGACGCTCATGGGTAGCATGACACAGCGTGGTAGCACGTCAGTTTGACTCTTCCGGTGCTCCATTGATTCGCTCATGGGTAGTGTGACGCAGCGTGTAGCACGTTAGAGATTCCTCCCCGTCATAGCGTACCTGGAGATGAGAGCATTGCGCTCCCCCATTTATGATTTGGGGTAGAAGTACGTATGTACTCCGACAGCATCCCGTCCACTCGGTCACTCATCAGGGGTAGTGATGCAGAGTGCACGGTTGTCACAGCTCTGCCCACTCGGTTCCACTTATGTTATGAGTTGGCTGACTGGCGTCAGGGGTGACCATGACATTGACATCATATGCATGATGCATTTATTGCTTGTGTTTGTGTTTGCTGCATTTATATGCTGCATATTGTGTGGATACCATGTTTGACATGCATACAGGTCTTCTATACCTTTCAGACTGTTGTCCTTATACCGGGTCCTGGTTAGTACAGATTCTCTCCTGTCTATTTCGGTTTGCATTTATCTTTATTTTTATCAGGAGACTGTACGCATGATTAGTGCTAGGTGTTATTTCTTTACTTTGCATATCAATTGTACCTGCTGAGTATTGGACTCACCCCGCCTCCATTGTTGATATTTTCAGGTTGATGCTGTCCGGAGGGAGTTCCAGTCGCTAGTCCTCACTTCACGTAGTGTTAGATCCCCTGCAGACCTCCAGCTATTTGCTATCGTTTGTATTATTTTTGATTCTCACTTGACTATATTTGGATTTGGATGTTGAATACTTAGATATTATATAAGTTGTCTCATTGATGGATTTGTTTTCGATTTTATACTACTACATGCCTGCCTGGACGGCAGAAGAGGTAAGAAAAATCGGATTTGGGCTTTACGAGTGTAGTTGAGTAGGGTTGATTTCGAGTCAGAGTATTACTATGTTGTTTATTTTATTAACTGCGTGGTTGTGACAGCCAGAGGCTGAATACTTATATAAACTGCGTGGTGATTGGTTTTATTTACTGTTATTATTCCAGCCGCCTGTGGCTGAGGTATATGGGTTAGGTAGAAGTTTCAGATTGTCCGCCGTACAGGGGAGATGCTGCCGAAATTTCTTCGGACAGGGACTCCTCTAGGGCGTGACATATGGTGCGAAATATTCTTAAGCAGTATTTAGAAACCTTTAAAATAAAAGGGGAATAAAAAGGTTGCGGCAGGATTCGAACCTGTGACTCCAATCACGAGCCAAGCCATGGCTAACCAAGTGTGCTGCGGATGTTTTGTAAACAAATTTACAATGACTAGGTCTTAAACCATAACAGAAACGCTAGGCTATAAGAGAGATAAGTTGATATTGGTTTTTTGCCAAACCCAAATCCCTCTCTTCCCTCCTCTCGCGCGCGGCGTCGGTTCTCTCTCGGGCGAAGACGAAGCCGAGCTAGGTTTTCCTCCCTCCGGCAGCCGGTGAAGGCTTCCTTCCGGCGAACCATTGGTGATTTCGATCCTCTCGTTGAGGTGAGCTCGGAGGGACGAGGAAGAGGCCGGGAAGCTCAAGCTCCTCCAAACCCTAGAAGTTATTCCGGTTGTGAGTCAAAGAACAAGAGGTAAGTTGCTTCCTCACCTGCAGTAAGATAGCTCCGAAGCATGTTTTGTATTCCTCTCCTGGTTTCCGAAGCTTTGCTTGAATTTTCTTGCGTTTCAGCTTTTGGATCTGTTTGTTGCCGTGTGCTTCAAAGAAAAGGGAAAAGGGTTTTTGTTGTTTAGCTTGTGCCTAATTTCTACAGAAACGCTAGGCTATAAGAGAGATAAGTTGATATTGGTTTTTGCCGAACCCAAATCCCACTCTTCCCTCCTCTCGCGCGCGGCGTCGGTTCTCTCTCGAGTGAAGACGAAGCCGAGCTAGGTTTTCCTCCCTCCGGCGGCCGGTGAAGGCTTCCTTCCGGCGAACCATTGGTGATTTCGATCCTCTCGTTGAGGTGAGCTCGGAGGGACGAGGAAGAGGCCGGGAAGCTCAAGCTCCTCCAAACCCTAGAAGTTATTCCGGTTGTGAGTCAAAGAACAAGAGGTAAGTTGCTTCCTCACCTGCAGTAAGATAGCTCCGAAGCATGTTTTGTATTCCTCTCCTGGTTTCCGAAGCTTTGCTTGAATTTTCTTGCGTTTCAGCTTTTGGATCTGTTTGTTGCCGTGTGCTTCAAAGAAAAGGGAAAAGGGTTTTTGTTGTTTAGCTTGTGCCTAATTTCTTTGGACCTTGTTGCTTAATTTAGGGATTTTGTTTACTGCCATGTTGTTGCCGAGAGTTTCATAGGGTCAAGAGAGAAATTTTAATAGGTTTTGCTTCTTCGCAATTATTACTCTGGAAGGATTTTCAATCTGATTAGTAATGGTTCTCTGATTAGTAATGGTACTTAGTGGGTTTCAAAGAAGGATTATGAATGGTAAAGTTCAAGTTTGATAGGCATATGGTTGTAGCAGAATTCAGAATTTATGCTTATATTATCCCTTTCGTTTCCTTTGCTGCTGTACAAACACGAATTACCTTTTTATTCCAAGCAGATAGTTGGATTTCTCATTTATCCTCTAGCTTCTTAATGTTGTGGTAGGCGTGAGCAACAATTGAAACAGTGCAAATATTTGATTGTTAGCTTAGCAGATTTCGAATTGTTAGCATTATAGACTTGGAATTGTTAGCACTACAGATTTTTGATTTATTCTAGTATGTTGTTTAGACCTTCCTATTTGTTGTTAGTTAAGCATGTAGTTTTCTTTACTACTAGATATACATGAGCAGTTTCTTTAGTTTTCATTTGTTATTGATTATAGCATGAGCAGTATTGATTTAATTCCTAGTTTTGTTTGCTATGTGTTGAGCATGATCAGTTTCCTTTGCCACGAGATATGCATGGGTATACTTTCTAGTTTTCCTATGCTATTAGATTAACCTGAGCAGTTATATATATGTTGTTTATTTCAAGATTTCAGAATTGTTTTCCTTTGTATTAAACCTGTTGTAGCATGTTGGAAGAAGTTAGATATGCTTTCTTTTGATTTGTCTCTGATATAGCATGCTTATAGAAGTCAGATTTTCTTTCCTTTGATTTAATCCTGTTGTGGCATGCCTATATTCTTTTAAGAGTTTAATAAAAATATAAGAAAGATAAAGAAAAGAAAAGAAAAGGCCGAGGCCTTAAGTAGATCCCAAAGTCGAGACTTTAGGGATTTTTGGCACACAAGGTGCCTATTAAAATGTCAAGGCATTTAAAGAAGAAGTAATTAAGATTATAAGTATTTTACTTTTAAGAAGAGGCTAGTACCCGACTTCCGAGGTTGTCGTTAAACAAATCTAGGTGTCCAATTCCGAGGTCTTGGTCCTGGTAGACCGAGGTCTGCTCTTTTAGGATTGGTGGCTCGCTACCCCAACCTATTAGGGAACGCGCATGAGATGGTACTATGCCTGGGCCCAAGAAGAAGTTGATTATTATTTTGAAGTATTATAAGTATAAGTTTTTGAACAAGTAAAACGAGTTTTACATAAAAATAAAGTATTAAAGATTAAGTTAGAACAAATGAAATAAGTTTCATATGGTTCTAAAAATCAGTAAGTTTAGTTCCTTATTCTACCATGTTTATCTAGTAGATGAGTAGTTTTCATGTTTACCTATTAGATGAGTAGCATGATTAGCTATTAGAATTACATGAGTATATTCCTTAGCTTTTCTTTGCTATTAGTTTGACATGAGCAGTTATGTTTATGCTTTATTTCTTTTCAGAGCATATAGTTTCTAGTTCTTTTCGTATACATGCACCTTCGTGATTTTGTGAGTTAGATAGCGCTTACTAAGCAAATTTTGCTTATAGACTACACTTCCTCTTACTGGTAGACCGAGGTCTGCTCTTTTAGGATTGGTGGCTCGCTACCCCAACCTATTAGGGAATGCGCATGAGATGGTACTATGCCTGGGCCCAAGAAGAAGTTGATTATTATTTTGAAGTATTATAAGTATAAGTTTTTGAACAAGTAAAACGAGTTTTACATAAACATAAAGTATTAAAGATTAAGTTAGAACAAATGAAATAAGTTTCATATGGTTCTAAAAATCAGTAAGTTTAGTTCCTTATTCTACCATGTTTATCTAGTAGATGAGTAGTTTTTGTAGGACCGTTAGATTCGATAGAGGGGGGTGAATATCGATTCGAAAACTTAGAGTATAAACGCAGCGGAAAAGTAAAATAGACACAGATGTTTTTTACTTCGTTCGGAGCCTGTGACGACTCCTACTCGAAGGCCCGTGGTCCTTGACCACTTTCGTTGAGCAATCACTAACAAGTCGAAATATGATTACAGAATAAGTACAGGAAATGCTAGTGAAAATAAAGCAATATCGACAAGGAAATTAAATAAAAACCAAAGGAGCACTTTGTCGGAGCGTTGTTGGCGTCGCACTGAACGTCGAGCAGCAAGACCAGCAGTAGAAGAGTTCTCAGATGAATTGCATCTGAAGCTCCTGCCTGGGGCTTCTTTTATATGCTGTTCCGGGCGCCTGGATCCCTTCCGGGCGCCTGGAATGTGACGTAGCTGCTCCACCCGAGATGCTCCATGTGGCGATGCGCAATCAGGATAAAGTTTGCCTCCCGGGCGCCCGGACCTCCGGGCGCCTGGATTCCTTCCGGGCGCCCGGACCCTGTTTTCCCGCAGAATCCGTCCTACACGACAAACGTTAGTCCGGAGGCAAATATATATCCTGTAAAACATATTGTTAGCACAATTAAAGTTCAACAAAGTAATAGCAAAGAGTATGACTTAGATTCCGTCTTTCCGAGACCGGAATCTAGTCACGATCTCGACTTAGACATCCGAAATGGATCTAAGCCGGATCGACGCCTAATGTTCCCTTCCCGGGAACGCGTCCTCGCAGTCACTCCCCTCCAGTGACTTACCTCACTTACCTGCCAGACGTCCGGTCAGCCCGTCGACCCGTCTGGACTTCTCGCCAAGCGTCCGGTCAGCCCGTCGACCCGCTTGGACTTCTTACCAGCTATCTGGTCAGCCCGTCGACCTAGCTGGACTTCTCGCCAAGCGTCCGGTCAGCCCGTCGACCCGCTTGGACTTCTCGCCAGCTATCCGGTCAGCCTGTCGACCTAGCTGGACTTCGTGCCAGACATCCGGTCGACCTGTCAGGACTTCTCCTGCACACTCGATCAAAGTGTCAGACAACAACAAAATTAACTTAACCTATTTGTCATTCATCAAAACCTGGGTTAAATCGTTAGTGCTAACCGCACCAACAATCTCCCCCTTTTTGATGGAATGACAACCTGGTTAAGTTAGTGAAAACATATGCAAGAAACAACATGCATTTATGTGGTTTTAAAGTTAGTTTGTATTTTCAAATTGGTTTAGCTAACTTAACCACCTAACCCTCCCCCTTTGGCATTCATCAAAAATAAGCAAGGGTAAACAATCATAGTGTAGCGTTACTGTAAAAAGTAATCAGATTTTGAAACATATCTAAGTTTGGTTCAAAATTGAAAGATAAAAGTACAATTTTTAACACCAAGTTAAAAAATAGTCAAGTTGACTTGGGGGAGACAAGTTGAATTTTGAAAAGTATAAATTTAAAGTTAATCAAGTTTAACTTTTCAAGCGTGTAAAAATTTTCAAAACAGGGTTTTCAAATTTACTTTTTATGTTTAAGTAACATTTACTTTTCAAAAAGGTAAATTTTCAACTTCGATTTTTCAAAACAAAGCAAAAATTAAATAAGTAAGAATAATTTTTCAAGAAGTAAAATTTTTGCCAAAATAAATTTTTAAGGCTAATTTGATAAAAGCTAAGTTTGGAAAGTTGAATTTTCAAGCATATGTTACAAAACTGAATAAGTTTAAATTTGCAATATTCAACTTTTAAAATCAAGTTTAAAAATTAGGTGGGATTAAACTTAGTTAAATTTAACTTTTTGAAAACTGGTGTTTTAAAAATAAGTTAGCTTTAAAATAGATGTAAAAAAACACACAAAATTTTAATTAATTTCTCCCCCTGAACTTGATACTTAAAATTTTGAAAATATTTGCTAAAAATATTCAAAGTAAATTTTTTTTTTTAAATGAGGTAGAATTTTCTAGAGAGATTTTAAAGAGAAGATTAAAAAATAACGCTTAAGGAGATAATTAAAAAATAAACCTCCCCCTGAATTTGATATTCCTTTATTAATCCTCCTTATTTATTAATTTTTCTAGGGGATTTAAAAGAAATTGAACCTCCCCTTGAATTGGTTACTCCCCTTAATTTAATATCTCCCCTTTAATACTAAGGTTTGGTTGTGTCAAATTTCAAAGCCCTAACACATTTGTCTAATTTAGTAATACATATATTATTATCTTTGTATCCTTGGTATAACTGTTTATTTGAATTTGATTAATCAATTATTAATTAATTTTAGATTCAGGTGCTTAACTTTAGTTTAAGATTAAATAAGATAAGATTTTATTAATTCAAAAACAGTTAAGCATTATCAATAATTTATTGATTAGTTTTTACTTGATTTAATAATTTAATACTTAGTGAAATAATTTAAATTTCATATTACTTGATTGAGTTGGTCAATGAAAGTGTTAGTTATAATTATTATTATTATTAAAAAAAATTTAAAAGGGATTTCTTAAATAGCATTTAAAAGGAATTTAAAATGATTTATATAATATGTTTTATGTCAATTAACATATGTTGGATTCAGTTTTGATTTTAGATTTAAATTAATATTAGTGGTTAATTTAAGTTTAAGTTTAATTTTAAGTTTAAGTTAAAAATTTTAATTTTAATTGTAATTTCAATATTAAGTTTTAATTTAAGATTTAATTTTTAGTTAGGTCAAATTAAAAATTAATTTTAAGGTTAAAATGATGTTTAAGATTAAAAATGAGTTTAAAGTCAAAATAATAATTTTTAAAATGAAAATAATCTATAGAAATAATTTATTATTACTATTTTTAAGTTAACAAAATTTCATTATAGTGAAAAAATAAGAAGAATTTTTCAAAATGATACAAAATTTTTAGATAGTTTTAAAATGATTTTTAATATATTTTAAATGACTTTTAAAAGTTTTTTTTTAAAATAATTTTTAAGTTAAAATAATTTTAAAAATATAATTTTTATATTAAAATAAATTTAAGTTAAAATAATTTTTCAGTTAAAATAATTTTTAAAATAACAATAATTTTTAAAAGGTTTTAAAAGAATTTTTAAAGTTTTTAAAATAATTTTTAAAATAATTTTTAAAATAATTTTTAAAATGTTTTAAAATAATTTTTAAAATAATTTTTTAAAGTTTTTAAAATGATTTTTAAAAGAGTTTTTAAAACAATTTTTAAAATGTTTTAAAATAATTTTTAAAAGAATTTTTTAAAGTTTTTAAAATTATTTTTAAAATATTTTTTAAAATGTTTTAAAATAATTTTTAAAAGAATTTTTTAAAGTTTTTAAAATGATTTTTAAAAGAGTTTTTAAAGAATTTTTAAAATAGTTTTTAAAGAATTTAAAAAAATAGTTTTTAAAGAATTTTTTTTTTAAAAAAAATAGTTTTTAAAGAATTTTAAAAAATAGTTTTTAAAGAATTTTAAAAAATATTTTTTAAAGAATTTTTAAAATAGTTTTTAAAGAATTTAAAAAAATAGTTTTTAAAGAATTTTAAAAAAGTTTTTAAAGAATTTTAAAAAATAGTTTTTAAAGAATTTTAAAAAATAGATTTTAAAGAATTTTTAAAAATAGTTTTTTTTTTAAAGAATTTTAAAAAATAGTTTTCAAAGAATTTTTCAAATAATTTTTAAAGAATTTTAAAAATAGTTTTTAAAGAATTTTTCAAATAATTTTTAAAGAATTTTAAAAATATTTTTTAAAAATTTTAAAATAGTTTTTAAAGAATTTTAAAAAATAGTTTTTAAAATAATTTTTAAAATAGTTTTAAAGAATTTTTCAAATAATTTTTAAAGAATTTTAAAAATAGTTTTTAAATAATTTTTAAAGAATTTTAAAAATAGTTTTTAAAGAATTTTTCAAATAATTTTTAAATAATTTTAAAAATTGTTTTTAAAGAATTTTTCAAATAATTTTTAAAGAATTTAAAAAATAGTTTTTAAAAAATTTTAAAATATAGTTTTTAAAGAATTTTTAAAATAATTTTTAAAGAATTTTAAAATAATTTTTAAAGAATTTTTAAAATAATTTTTAAATAATTTTAAAAAATAGTTTTTAAAGAATATTTAAAATAGTTTTTAAAGAATTTTTCAAATAATTTTTAAAGAAAAAATTAAGTTTAATTTTTAAAATAAATTTTTAAGTAAAAAAAATTTTATTTTTAATTTAATTTAAATTAATTTTAATTTAATTTTAAATTCAAATTTTAATTTGAAATTTGAAATTTGAAATTTAATTTTAATTTGAAATTCAAATTTTAATTTTAATTAATTTTAATTTAATTTGAAATTTGAAATTTAATTTTAATTTGAAATTCAAAATTTAATTTTAAGTAATTTGAAATTCTAATTCTAATTTTAATTTAGTTTGAAAATTAATTTAATCCTTATTCATCTCACCCGATCTAGATTATCAATCAGGGAATACTATAATTTTGTGAGATGAATTAGATTTTATTACAGAGTTTGGTTTAACTTGTGTTAGATTCAGGTTTAGCTTTGGTCTCAACAAATAGGCATTCTTCGGATAAACTTCTAAGCTTGGTGAGTCACTTGGACGTCATTAGAAGTAACCAACCTTTCGAGGTTTTCCGAATAGTCCTATCCACGGAGCTTAGTACTAAATCTTGGTCTAACTAGTTAGGATCCATTTAAAGGTAGCTTCGGTCGGTTCCACTTGGCCAAATGCACCAGATTGAAGTCATATCTTTCTAGACATGCGATGCCCAAGCTTCCCCAACGTACTATCATCAAAAAACTTCACCAGTACCATTATTCAAGTTAAACTTGAACCCTCTTTAACTAGTCCTAATTACCCTGTCGGGTAGGTTGGTTGGGGTTACCCTTTTCGGGTAGGTTGGTTAGGGTTACCCTATCGGGTAGGTTAGTTTTGGAGGTGCTAGCTATTCTGGAGCCTCCCCTGAATTATTGGCCATAAATTTAGTTTTTAGTTCTGGGTTTATTATAGTTAAGTTTTGGTTAAAATTTAATGTTTAAATTGTAATTTAGATTCAAGTTTTTAATTTTGAATTAATTAAATTAGTCAAATTATCTTTCTTTAAGAGAATGTATTTAAAATTTTCTTTCATTTTCACTTTTATTAGGTTAATTGAATTATTTTTATTTAATATCTTATTTTTAAAGTTTAAGTTTTATTCATTTTTAAATTTGAATTAATTAAATTGTTTGAATTATATTTCCTTAAAGGTTTATCTTTTAACCTTTTATTAATTGTTAATTTTGAATTTTTCAGATTATCTTTATTTAATATGTTATTCTTGACATTTAATTTTAATTTTGTTAAATTTAGTTTTGATTTTATCAAAGTGTTTGATTTTATTCTTATATTTTCTTTATTTTTTAAGTTGATATAATTAGTGAAATTTATTAGATTATTCTTATCATTAAAATTTAATTTTTTATTAATTAAATTATCTTGGGTTTGGATAGGATTTTCTAGATTAATATTGTCTAGATTATTAAATAATTTATTAATTTTATCTAGATCAATATTCACCTTGTCCTCTCTATCATTTGAGTTTTCAGATTTATTTAGGTTCAAGTTTGAATTTTTTAAATTAATTGGATTTGTTTTATCAGATAATATCTTAGGGGTATTTTTGTAATTATTGTCAACTACATTGTTTTCACATATATTTTCAGAAATAACCAGATCAATGCTCATATTTTCTAAACTACTATTAGTAGGGGTATTTTGGTAAATATCACTAACCTTGAGCGCAACCCCTAATTCAGTAGGCTTTTCGATTGGATCTAACCCGAGTTCAGATTCGATTTTTACTTGATCCTCAAGCTCCATCGGCTCCTCGTGAAGTTTGATCAATTGGGTCCAAAGCTCATGTACATCTTTGTACTTTTTTACTCTGCATAAAACATTGTTAGGTAAAACATTACAAATGATTTTACTTACATTTGTATTTAGTTCTGAGTTCTGAGAAGGTTTTCTCAATATCAGCCAATAATCAAAGTTTACGCTTCCTAAGAAGCATTCCATTAATCGCTTCCAATAGTTGAAATCTTGATCGTATGGTGGTGGTTCGTGGGGGTTTCGTCCTTCTTGAAAAGTCATTGTTCTTGCACACAGAGAAACAGAAAAAAAATCCCAAGACTTGGTCTTGGATTAGCAGTGCTGGAAAAAATAATATTTCACTATTTTCGGAAAAAATAATAAAATATTATTAAAATATTAATAAAATATTTGAAAAAAAAATATTATTTCAAAATTTTGAAAATGTAATATTTTTTAAATACTAAACAATGGTGAAAAGATGACGATGTATTTTTCAAAAACCGTTTTGGAGGGAAAAAACGAAAGGCGTATAAAAAACAAACGATATCTAATTTTTCTTTAAAAAACACCCCTCTTTGCCTGACTGGTGGTTGCACCAAATCAGAGCGGTACCTGCTCTGATACCACTTGTAGGACCGTTAGATTCGATAAAGGGGGGGTTAATATCGATTCGAAAACTTAGAGTATAAACGCAGCGGAAAAGTAAAATAGACACAGATGTTTTTTACTTCGTTCGGAGCCTGTGACGACTCCTACTCGAAGGCCCGTGGTCCTTGACCACTTTCGTTGGGCAATCACTAACAAGTCGAAATATGATTACAGAATAAGTACAGGAAATGCTAGTGAAAATAAAGCAATACCGACAAGGAAATTAAATAAAAACCAAAGGAGCACTTTGTCGGAGCGTTGTTGGCGTCGCACTGAACGTCGAGCAGCAAGACCAGCAGTAGAAGAGTTCTCAGATGAATTGCATCTGAAGCTCCTTCCTGGGGCTTCTTTTATATGCTGTTTCGGGCGCCTGGATCCCTTCCGGGAGCCTGGAATGTGACGTAGCTGCTCCACCCGAGATGCTCCACGTGGCGATGCGCAATCAGGATAAAGTTTGCCTCCCGGGCGCCCGGATCCCTTCCGGGCGCCCGGACCTCCGGGCGCCTGGATTCCTTCCAGGCGCTCGGACCCTGTTTTCCCGCAGAATCCGTCCTGCACGACAAACGTTAGTCCGGAGGCAAATATATATCCTGTAAAACAGATTGTTAGCACAATTAAAGTTCAACAAAGTAATAGCAAAGAGTATGACTTAGATTCCGTCTTTCCGAGACCGGAATCTAGTCACGATCTCGACTTAGACATCCGAAATAGATCTAAGCCGGATCGACGCCTAATGTTCCCTTCCCGGGAATGCGTCCTCGCAGTCACTCCCCTCCAGTGACTTACCTTACTTACCTGCCAGACGTCCGGTCAGCCCGTCGACCCGTCTGGACTTCTCGCCAAGCGTCCGGTCAGCCCGTCGACCCGCTTGGACTTCTCGCCAGCTATCCGGTCAGCCCGTCGACCTAGCTGGACTTCTCGCCAAGCGTCCGGTCAGCCCGTCGACCCGCTTGGACTTCTCGCCAGCTATCCGGTCAGCCTGTCGACCTAGCTGGACTTCGTGCCAGACATCCGGTCAGCCCGTCGACCTGTCTGGACTTCTCCTGCACACTCGATCAAAGTGTCAGACAACAACAAAACTAACTTAACCTATTTGTCATTCATCAAAACCTGGGTTAAATCGTTAGTGCTAACCGCACCAACAGTTTTCATGTTTACCTATTAGATGAGTAGCATGATTAGCTATTAGAATTACATGAGTAGATTCCTTAGCTTTTCTTTGCTATTAGTTTGACATGAGCAGTTATGTTTATGCTTTATTTCTTTTTAGAGCATATAGTTTCTAGTTCTTTTCGTATACATGCACCTTCATGATTTTGTGAGTTAGATAGCGCTTACTAAGCAAATTTTACTTATAGACTACACTTCCTCTTACTGCAGATAAAGGAAAAGAAAAGATTTAGCAAGGAAGGCGACAAGGTGGCGCGGATGGTGTGTGATGCTAGGACTATGGAAGCCTTGGGAATAGTTTAAGAATTTATTAAGATTGCCATTTATTAAGAATGTATTAGATGAGTCATTTAGTCTTCCGCTGTTAGTTAATTGTATGTTTTCATTTTGTTTCCGCTATTCATTACTTGCATGATTTGATTTCATTAAACTGCGTGGTGATGTTATTCCTTTTGTGTGTTTGATATGTGTTCCAGACGCCTGTGACTGTGTATATCATGTTATGTATTAATGATTATGGTCACCGGTACAAGGGAGACTCTGCCGGAATTTTTCGGTAGGGTTTCCATGTGATTTTTTTTAATCATACCGGTTAAGTAGAGTTAGTAGTTAAGTAACGGTCATTCTTAGAGAGTAGTAGTAGTAAGAAGGGTGGTCGTTACAGCGATCCTCCAGATCGACTGGACTTTTGCTCGGTGCTCGATGCTTCAAAACTTTCTGCTGGACTTCCGCTTCCCGGCTGGTCCAGTCTTTCACCTGGTTCGCGACACTAGGACTTTCCACCTAGGGTTACCCCCCTAGGACTTTTGCCTGAAGCACTTGACCCACCAAGACTTTCCGCATAGGGTTACCACCCCCTATGACCTAGGGTTGCCACCCCCAAGATTTTCACTTGCCTAACCACAGCTAAGACTTTTCCTGAAACACTTAAACAGACTTGTTAGATCATAACATAACCTTAACTTTGAATCCTTTGCCATTATCAAAACTTATGTTCAATCGTCGGATGCTCCCGCACCAAAATGGAGACTTATACTTTGACATCTTAAGCAAACATCTAATTGAGGTATGGACTCGGGATGATTGGGTATAAGTTGAAGTACCCGAAGATGTTTGGATAGCCTACAGAGGATTTACTACTCATTGCGAGGAGACGTATACCCTATGGCCACTCATTAGGATTATTACTCAAAGTCTTTGGTCAAAGCATCATATGTTATGAGTGCGAGACTCTTGTACACATGTATAAGTAATTTGAATCCATAGAACAAGGAAGGATTACTTGGGCTAGGTGTGACGTAGTCAGCCTAATGGGGACAAGACACATAGACTATGCCTTGAATTAAGTGGATATAAGACAAGTGAAATGAACGAGGCACGACTCACTGGAGCTGCTGAAGGATTTAGAATTAATTCTAAGATCAACTATGATTTCCCTACTAATTGGGGATCATGATGTACTACTAGGTGCTACTCATGATCATTCTATAATTAAGTAATTAATTATGGATGACCAATATAAAACGAGAATCTATTGGTTCATATGCACTAACGAGTCTCTAAAAGTCGTAAAACAAGTTAAAGAATAGGATTTTTAGATCAAGAGATAAATATTTAGTTGGATCACACATAAGACAAATATAGAAATATTTGTCGCAATGGAAGCGCGGATGGGCCACATCTCTTATGGAAGAGTTGAACTATATTTGGTTTAAACATGAATTAGTCATGAACCAACTTGATTTATTTATGAACCAAACCAAGGGGTTAATGGACTAATTTTTGGTTAAGGGATAATGAGTTAGATTTGGGCTTTCTAATTGTAACACCCCAAATTTCATGATTTGGAGTCCTAAAAGATCTTATTAAAATCTAGAAATGTTTTAGAAAAATTCTAGGGATTTTTAGGAATTTATAGAGTATTTTTATGTAATTTTTGGATTTCGTTTGGTATTTTTACCAAAAGGAACAAGTTGCAAAAGAATAAGAAATTAAGCCGAGATTCGAATTGTGAATCTCGGGTTAAATAGAGATTCGCTTAACCAACAGACCAGACAAGTTTTCATAATTAAATTTATGAAAAATTTATTTAAGTTATAAGTAGAAACGAAGGAAGAAATAGGAGTCGGCCGAGTTTCGAACCCACAACTTCGGCCAAACCGAAGCTTTAAGCGGAGCGGGCTAACCAACTGTCCCACGATTATTTCGTGAACAAATTAATAGCGAAATAGTCTTAAGCCATAAACTTTAGGTTATAAAAGAGGGATAAGTTAGGGATTAATTATCCCGTGACCGAAACCTTTCTCTCCTTCTCCTCTCGCGACGGCGCTGTGCGGGCGATTCCTGCTTGGGCGAAATCGCAGCCGAGCCAGGCTTTGTTTTCCGGCGGCCGGCCAAAGTTCTCCGAGGGGTTTTCTCCACTTCTCGTCGAGGAGAAGCTGTAAGCACGAAGAAGAGCAGGAATTTGAGCTGCCCGAACCCTAGAACCTTCCTTTCTTCTCGGTTTGAGTCCAAGGATAGGTAAGTTGCTCACTCACCTGCGGTAAGATAGCTTCGAGCCTTTTGATTAGAGTTTTCTTGTTTTGTGAATGTGCCGTGAGGTTCTTGTTTTCGATTGAGGGATTCTGTGATGATCTTGATTCGTTTCGTGTTCCTATGAGGTTTTGGATTTTGTTTCCTTCATGAGGTCCTTCCGAAGCATACTGTAAGAAGTATGTTCTTGAGGCTAACTATTGTGAATTCAATTCGGATTGTTTGGGGTTTGCTGGGAAGGTAGGTTTGTTTTGTAGCTCACGGCAGAATAGTATGCTTTGTTAAGTTAACCCTGCATTACTTGAATTGCAGTCCTATCTTTATGAAATTGTGAAGAACAGCCCATTCCTTTTGTGCTATAAGTTGAACAAGAACAGCCCATTAAACCTATCCTAGCTTTAGAGCTTGCATTGCAGATATTTGATTGTCTAGCATAGCAGATTTTAAATGGTTAGCATTGTAGATTAGCATTGCAGAGTTTTTTGGTTTATTCTAGCATGCTGTTTGGGCTTTCCCATTTGCTATTGAATATGCGTGATTAGATTTCATTTTCTATTTCGTGGCTATAGGTTTGAGCATGAGTAGATTTAGAGTTCTAGTTCCTTATGTAATTAAATGTGCATGAGTGACATTCCTTTAAAGCAATCAGTTTCTGGTTTCTTTTGTATTGGTTATGTATGCAGAATTTGTCATTGTAGGTTAGTTTTTCCTTGCTAATTCTATGCACATGTTCAGTTTAAGGTTGGTTTCTCCTTGTTAATTCCTTAATTGAAGCATGTGAACTCAAATTACGAGCATGAACAGTTTATGTTAAGTTCAGCAAGTCTAGTTTTGTGTTACACTTCAATTTCAGCAAGTTTAAATTCCAGTTAGTAGATCTTGTTGTTTCATTACTACCTCATTTAGCATGGACAGATTTATTTCGGCTTTAGTTGTGGTTTCCTACTAAAGTACCAAAAGATAAGAGTAAAAAGAGATAAAGAAAAGAAAAGAAAAGGTCGAGGCCTTAAGTAGATCCCAAAGTCGAGACTTTAGGGATTTTTGGCACACGAGGTGCCTATTAAAATGCCAAAGCATTTAAAGAAGAAGTAAATAAGATTATAAATATTTTACTTTTAAGAAGAGGCTAGTACCCGACATCCAAGAGCTTGTCGTTAAACAAATCCAGGTGTCCAATTCCGAGGTCTTGGCCCTGGTAGACCGAGGTCTGCTCTTTTAGGATTGGTGGCTCGCTACCCCAACCTATTAGGGAACGCGCATAAGATGGTACTACGCCTGGGCCCAAGAAGAAGTTGATTATTATTTTGAAGTATTATAATAAGTTTTAACAAGTAAAGAAGTTTCACATAAGTATTAAATAATAAGTCTAAAAGCAAGTGAAATAAGATTCAGAAGATGTTTAGAATTCAGTAAGTTTAGCTTTCTTTATGTTAGCATGATTGTATAGCTTTGCTTTACATGTTTAGTCTTTTAGTATGTTTCTTTTACTAGTAGACGAGCATGAGTAGATTTCCTTTTGAGCATTCAGTTTTAGATTTCAGTATATCCTCATGCATATCGAGATTTTGTGAGTTAGATAGCGCTTACTAAGCAAATTTTGCTTATAGACTACACTTCCTCTTACTGCAGATACAGGAAAGGAAAAGATATAGAAAGGAAGGCGACAAGGTGGCGCGGATGGTGTGTGATGCCAGGACTATGGAAGCCTTGGGATTTAGTTTAAGAATTTATTAAGATTGTCATTTATTAAGAATGTATTAGATGAGTCATTTAGTCTTCCGCTGTTAGTTAATTGTATGTTTATTTTGTTTTCGCTATTCATTACTTGCATGATTTGATTTCATTAAACTGCGTGGTGATGTTATTCCTTTTGTGTGTTTGATATGTGTTCCAGCCGCCTGTGGCTGTGTATATTATGTTATGTATGTCAGTTTAAGGTCACCGGTACAGGGGAGACTCTGTCGAAATTTTTCGGTAGGGTTTCCATGTGGTTTTTAATCACACCAGTTAAGTAGAGTTAATAGTTAAGTAACGTTCATCCTTAGAGAGTAATAGTAGTAAGAAGGGTGGTTGTTACAGTTGGTATCAGAGCAGTTCCCATTCTCCAGCATCACACATCAGCACCATCCTTGCCGTCTTCAAGTAAGAAAGTATTTAATTTTCTTTTATGCTTTCTTTATTATTTGTAGTATAGAGTATGTGCTTATATGTGCTTAGGAAAGAAGAAAATTCATGTTTTAATGTTTTGAAACATATGCCTAGAAAGAATAGAGACAATTTTAGTTTTGTTTCTCTTATATTCATATACGTAAGTATGCTTAGAAAGTATAGAGAAGATATCAAGCCTTCCAAGGACCACTAATGGGTACGATGCGATATGAATAATATAAGACCGAGAAGTTACGAGACTAAGGAACAAAAGAGTATCATTAGTAGAAGTCATGTAGAACCAGAAGCATGAGGAAGTTACTTAGAAGCATGAGGACAGTATGAGATAGAAATGTCTAGAATTATTCTAAGTTCGAGGACGAACTTTTTATAAGGGAGGGAGAATTGTAACACCCCAAATTTCATGATTTGGAGTCCTAAAAGATCTTATTAAAATCTAGAAATGTTTTAGAAAAATTCTAGGGATTTTTAGGAATTTATAGAGTATTTTTATGTAATTTTTGGATTTCGTTTGGTATTTTTACCAAAAGGAACAAGTTGCAAAAGAATAAGAAATTAAGCCGAGATTCGAATTGTGAACCTCGGGTTAAATAGAGATTCGCTTAACCAACAGACCAGACAAGTTTTCATAATTAAATTTATGAAAAATTTATTTAAGTTATAAGTAGAAACGAAGGAAGAAATAGGAGTCGGCCGAGTTTCGAACCCACAACTTCGGCCAAACCGAAGCTTTAAGCGGAGCGGGCTAACCAACTGTCCCACGATTATTTCGTGAACAAATTAATAGCGAAATAGTCTTAAGCCATAAACTTTAGGTTATAAAAGAGGGATAAGTTAGGGATTAATTATCCCGTGACCGAAACCTTTCTCTCCTTCTCCTCTCGCGACGGCGCTGTGCGGGCGATTCCTGCTTGGGCGAAATCGCAGGTTTTCTCCACTTCTCGTCGAGGAGAAGCTGTAAGCACGAAGAAGAGCAGGAATTTGAGCTGCCCGAACCCTAGAACCTTCCTTTCTTCTCGGTTTGAGTCCAAGGATAGGTAAGTTGCTCACTCACCTGCGGTAAGATAGCTTCGAGCCTTTTGATTAGAGTTTTCTTGTTTTGTGAATGTGCCGTGAGGTTCTTGTTTTCGATTGAGGGATTCTGTGATGATCTTGATTCGTTTCGTGTTCCTATGAGGTTTTGGATTTTGTTTCCTTCATGAGGTCCTTCCGAAGCATACTGTAAGAAGTATGTTCTTGAGGCTAACTATTGTGAATTCAATTCGGATTGTTTGGGGTTTGCTGGGAAGGTAGGTTTGTTTTGTAGCTCACGGCAGAATAGTATGCTTTGTTAAGTTAACCCTGCATTACTTGAATTGCAGTCCTATCTTTATGAAATTGTGAAGAACAGCCCATTCCTTTTGTGCTATAAGTTGAACAAGAACAGCCCATTAAACCTATCCTAGCTTTAGAGCTTGCATTGCAGATATTTGATTGTCTAGCATAGCAGATTTTAAATGGTTAGCATTGTAGATTAGCATTGCAGAGTTTTTTGGTTTATTCTAGCATGCTGTTTGGGCTTTCCCATTTGCTATTGAATATGCGTGATTAGATTTCATTTTCTATTTCGTGGCTATAGGTTTGAGCATGAGTAGATTTAGAGTTCTAGTTCCTTATGTAATTAAATGTGCATGAGTGACATTCCTTTAAAGCAATCAGTTTCTGGTTTCTTTTGTATTGGTTATGTATGCAGAATTTGTCATTGTAGGTTAGTTTTTCCTTGTAATTCTATGCACATGTTCAGTTTAAGGTTGGTTTCTCCTTGTTAATTCCTTAATTGAAGCATGTGAACTCAAATTACGAGCATGAATAGTTTATGTTAAGTTCAGCAAGTCTAGTTTTGTGTTACACTTCAATTTCAGCAAGTTTAAATTCCAGTTAGTAGATCTTGTTGTTTCATTACTACCTCATTTAGCATGGACAGATTTATTTCGGCTTTAGTTGTGGTTTCCTACTAAAGTACCAAAAGATAAGAGTAAAAAGAGATAAAGAAAAGAAAAGAAAAGGCCGAGGCCTTAAGTAGATCCCAAAGTCGAGACTTTAGGGATTTCTGGCACACAAGGTGCCTATTAAAATGCCAAAGCATTTAAAGAAGAAGTAAATAAGATTATAAATATTTTACTTTTAAGAAGAGGCTAGTACCCGACATCCAAGAGCTTGTCGTTAAACAAATCCAGGTGTCCAATTCCGAGGTCTTGGCCCTGGTAGACCGAGGTCTGCTCTTTTAGGATTGGTGGCTCGCTACCCCAACCTATTAGGGAACGCGCATAAGATGGTACTACGCCTGGGCCCAAGAAGAAGTTGATTATTATTTTGAAGTATTATAAGTATAAGTTTCTGAACAAGTAAAAGAAGTTTCACATAAGTATTAAATAATAAGTCTAAAAGCAAGTGAGATAAGATTCAGAAGATGTTTAGAATTCAGTAAGTTTAGCTTTCTTTATGTTAGCATGATTGTATAGCTTTGCTTTACATGTTTAGTCTTTTAGTATGTTTCTTTTACTAGTAGACGAGCATGAGTAGATTTCCTTTTGAGCATTCAGTTTTAGATTTCAGTATATCCTCATGCATATCGAGATTTTGTGAGTTAGATAGCGCTTACTAAGCAAATTTTGCTTATAGACTACACTTCCTCTTACTGCAGATACAGGAAAGGAAAAGATATAGAAAGGAAGGCGACAAGGTGGCGCGGATGGTGTGTGATGCCAGGACTATGGAAGCCTTGGGATTTAGTTTAAGAATTTATTAAGATTGTCATTTATTAAGAATGTATTAGATGAGTCATTTAGTCTTCCGCTGTTAGTTAATTGTATGTTTATTTTGTTTCCGCTATTCATTACTTGCATGATTTGATTTCATTAAACTGCGTGGTGATGTTATTCCTTTTGTGTGTTTGATATGTGTTCCAGCCGCCTGTGGCTGTGTATATTATGTTATGTATGTCAGTTTAAGGTCACCGGTACAGGGGAGACTCTGTCGAAATTTTTCGGTAGGGTTTCCATGTGATTTTTTAATCACACCGGTTAAGTAGAGTTAATAGTTAAGTAACGGTCATCCTTAGAGAGTAATAGTAGTAAGAAGGGTGGTCGTTACAGTTGGTATCAGAGCAGTTCCCATTCTCCAGCATCACACATCAGCACCATCCTTGCCGTCTTCAAGTAAGAAAGTATTTAATTTTCTTTTATGCTTTCTTTATTATTTGTAGTATAGAGTATGTGCTTATATGTGCTTAGGAAAGAAGAAAATTCATGTTTTAATGTTTTGATACATATGCCTAGAAAGAATAGAGACAATTTTAGTTTTGTTTCTCTTATATTCATATACGTAAGTATGCTTAGAAAGTATAGAGAAGATATCAAGCCTTCCAAGGACCACTAATGGGTACGATGCGATATGAATAATATAAGACCGAGAAGTTACGAGACTAAGGAACAAAAGAGTATCATTAGTAGAAGTCATTTAGAACCAGAAGCATGAGGAAGTTACTTAGAATCATGAGGACAGTATGAGATAGAAATGTCTAGAATTATTCTAAGTTCGAGGACGAACTTTTTATAAGGGAGGGAGAATTGTAACACCCCAAATTTCATGATTTGGAGTCCTAAAAGATCTTATTAAAATCTAGAAATGTTTTAGAAAAATTCTAGGGATTTTTAGGAATTTATAGAGTATTTTTATGTAATTTTTGGATTTCGTTTGGTATTTTTACCAAAAGGAACAAGTTGCAAAAGAATAAGAAATTAAGCCGAGATTCGAATTGTGAACCTCGGGTTAAATAGAGATTCGCTTAACCAACAGACCAGACAAGTTTTCATAATTAAATTTATGAAAAATTTATTTAAGTTATAAGTAGAAACGAAGGAAGAAATAGGAGTCGGCCGAGTTTCGAACCCACAACTTCGGCCAAACCGAAGCTTTAAGCGGAGCGGGCTAACCAACTGTCCCACGATTATTTCGTGAACAAATTAATAGCGAAATAGTCTTAAGCCATAAACTTTAGGTTATAAAAGAGGGATAAGTTAGGGATTAATTATCCCGTGACCGAAACCTTTCTCTCCTTCTCCTCTCGCGACGGCGCTGTGCGGGCGATTCCTGCTTGGGCGAAATCGCTTCTCCCCTTCTCGCCGCGGAGAAGCTGTAAGCACGAAGAAGAGCAGGAATTTGAGCTGCCCGAACCCTAGAACCTTCCTTTCTTCTCGGTTTGAGTCCAAGGATAGGTAAGTTGCTCACTCACCTGCGGTAAGATAGCTTCGAGCCTTTTGATTAGAGTTTTCTTGTTTTGTGAATGTGCCGTGAGGTTCTTGTTTTCGATTGAGGGATTCTGTGATGATCTTGATTCGTTTCGTGTTCCTATGAGGTTTTGGATTTTGTTTCCTTCATGAGGTCCTTCCGAAGCATACTGTAAGAAGTATGTTCTTGAGGCTAACTATTGTGAATTCAATTCGGATTGTTTGGGGTTTGCTGGGAAGGTAGGTTTGTTTTGTAGCTCACGGCAGAATAGTATGCTTTGTTAAGTTAACCCTGCATTACTTGAATTGCAGTCCTATCTTTATGAAATTGTGAAGAACAGCCCATTCCTTTTGTGCTATAAGTTGAACAAGAACAGCCCATTAAACCTATCCTAGCTTTAGAGCTTGCATTGCAGATATTTGATTGTCTAGCATAGCAGATTTTAAATGGTTAGCATTGTAGATTAGCATTGCAGAGTTTTTTGGTTTATTCTAGCATGCTGTTTGGGCTTTCCCATTTGCTATTGAATATGCGTGATTAGATTTCATTTTCTATTTCGTGGCTATAGGTTTGAGCATGAGTAGATTTAGAGTTCTAGTTCCTTATGTAATTAAATGTGCATGAGTGACATTCCTTTAAAGCAATCAGTTTCTGGTTTCTTTTGTATTGGTTATGTATGCAGAATTTGTCATTGTAGGTTAGTTTTTCCTTGTAATTCTATGCACATGTTCAGTTTAAGGTTGGTTTCTCCTTGTTAATTCCTTAATTGAAGCATGTGAACTCAAATTACGAGCATGAACAGTTTATGTTAAGTTCAGCAAGTCTAGTTTTGTGTTACACTTCAATTTCAGCAAGTTTAAATTCCAGTTAGTAGATCTTGTTGTTTCATTACTACCTCATTTAGCATGGACAGATTTATTTCGGCTTTAGTTGTGGTTTCCTACTAAAGTACCAAAAGATAAGAGTAAAAAGAGATAAAGAAAAGAAAAGAAAAGGCCGAGGCCTTAAGTAGATCCCAAAGTCGAGACTTTAGGGATTTCTGGCACACAAGGTGCCTATTAAAATGCCAAAGCATTTAAAGAAGAAGTAAATAAGATTATAAATATTTTACTTTTAAGAAGAGGCTACTACCCGACATCCAAGAGCTTGTCGTTAAACAAATCCAGGTGTCCAATTCCGAGGTCTTGGCCCTGGTAGACCGAGGTCTGCTCTTTTAGGATTGGTGGCTCGCTACCCCAACCTATTAGGGAACGCGCATAAGATGGTACTACGCCTGGGCCCAAGAAGAAGTTGATTATTATTTTGAAGTATTATAAGTATAAGTTTCTGAACAAGTAAAAGAAGTTTCACATAAGTATTAAATAATAAGTCTAAAAGCAAGTGAGATAAGATTCAGAAGATGTTTAGAATTCAGTAAGTTTAGCTTTCTTTATGTTAGCATGATTGTATAGCTTTGCTTTACATGTTTAGTCTTTTAGTATGTTTCTTTTACTAGTAGACGAGCATGAGTAGATTTCCTTTTGAGCATTCAGTTTTAGATTTCAGTATATCCTCATGCATATCGAGATTTTGTGAGTTAGATAGCGCTTACTAAGCAAATTTTGCTTATAGACTACACTTCCTCTTACTGCAGATACAGGAAAGGAAAAGATATAGAAAGGAAGGCGACAAGGTGGCGCGGATGGTGTGTGATGCCAGGACTATGGAAGCCTTGGGACTTAGTTTAAGAATTTATTAAGATTGTCATTTATTAAGAATGTATTAGATGAGTCATTTAGTCTTCCGCTGTTAGTTAATTGTATGTTTATTTTGTTTCCGCTATTCATTACTTGCATGATTTGATTTCATTAAACTGCGTGGTGATGTTATTCCTTTTGTGTGTTTGATATGTGGCTGTGTATATTATGTTATGTATGTCAGTTTAAGGTCACCGGTACAGGGGAGACTCCGTCAAAAATTTTCGGTAGGGTTTCCATGTGGTTTTTAATCACACCGGTTAAGTAGAGTTAATAGTTAAGTAACGGTCATCCTTAGAGAGTAATAGTAGTAAGAAGGGTGGTCGTTACACTAATCCAACTCATTAATGAGGGCTATATATTGATATGGTTGAGAGAAAATTATACACATGAGATCATTAATTTCCTTGTAAGGGTTTTTCTAAAATCTTAACCTAATTTCTCTTCTCCTCTCCCTCTCCCCTCTCTCTTTTCTGCTGCCAACAAGGGGAAGCCCTTCCCCTTGTTGTCGTGACCACTATAAGGAAGACATCTCTTCCTTGTGTGCTTCTCTTCCTCTTCCTCTTGATTCCTCTTCTTCACTCGTGACTAGTAACTTCTGAAGGAGAGACTTGTACTCAAGAAGTTATCTTGAGGAGCTCAGCGTGGATATGAATCGAGACGAGGTTCGACAACGTCTCTACGATTGATCCACTTGCATCCAACGGCTTTTACACCATCAGGTGGTTCTACAAGCTCCCAGACCTTATTAGAATACATAGATTCTATTTCTGAATTCATTGTCTTTTGCCAAGATACTGCATCTATATCTTGGAGTGCTTCGTCATATGTCCGGGGATCAGGTTCATGTTTGCTCGGGATCAAGTCTAAAGACTCTCCCAAAAACATGAATCTCTCAGGTTGCCTTACAACCCTCCCACTACGACGAGGCACTGCCGGTGGTTGTGTATCATGTGTGACACGTGTTGCAGTCTCTTGTGGTACTTCATCTTGTACTGTTGGTACTAAATTAGATGTGTCCTCTTTAAATTCTTCTAGAACAATTTTGCTACTAGGCTTGTGGTCCATTATATAGTCTTCTTCTAAAAATTGGCCATTGGTGCTAACAATGACCTTCTGATCTTTAGGACTATAAAATAAATCACCTTTCGTTCCTCTGGGATAACCCATAAACACGCGCACTTCTGTACGAGATTCTAACTTATCAGCATCCGGATTTAGCACATGTGCTGGACTACCCCAAATCTGAATATGTCTTAGACTGGGCTTTCACCCATTCCACAATTCTGTGGGAGTAAAGGATACTGATTTAGAATGTACTAAGTTCAGAATGTGTGCTACCGTTTCCAGAGCATATCCCCAAAACGAATTTGGTAATGAATAACTCATCATCAATCTAATCATCTCCATAAGAGTCCTATTCCTTCATTCTGCCACACCATTCTGTTGGGGTGTACTAGGTGCGAACAACTGAGATTGAATCCCGACCTCTGATAAGTAATTCCTAAACTCTCCTAAGAGGTATTCGCCACCACGATCAGACCGTAGTGTCTTGATACTTTTACCAAGACGTTTCTCCACATCAGCCTTGTACTCTTTGAATTTATCAAAGCACTCAGACTTGCGGCGCATCAGGTAAATGTATCCATATCTTGAATAATCGTCTATAAAAGAGACAAAATATTTAAAACCACCTCTTGCCTTGATAGACATAGGACCACACAGATCAGAATGAACCAGTTCTAACGCTTCTTTGGCTCTATACCCCTTGGCCTTAAAAGGTTTCTTGGTCATCTTACCTTCCAAGCAAGATTCACAGGTTGAAAAATTTTCCAACTGGACCCAAGAGTCCATCAGCTATGAGTCTAATCCTACTTAAGTTAATATGACGAAGCCTTAGATGCCAAAGATACGTTTGGTTCATCTCCGAAGGTTCTTTTATCTTATTAGAGTTAGAAGATGTGTTATTAATTTCTATATTTTACTTTGTGGGAGAAATTAGATTTAAAGTATATAAATTGTCAACCAATGCACCAGAACAGATAATCGCCTTATTTCTCTTTATAACCACATTGTTACTAAAGGAAACTGAATATCTATCCAAATATAGTTTAGAAACTGAAATTAAATTCTTTCTAAAACTGGGTACATAAAGACAATTTCTTAAAATCAAATTTCTATTCCTATCAAAAGATAAGTAGACGTCTCCCACTGTAACAACCGCCACCTTAGTAGCATTGCCCATGTAGACGGTTATCTCTCCATCAAATAGTCGTCGGGTTTCCTGGAACCCCTGCAAAGAATTACAGACATGATCAATGGCTCCCGTATCTACACACTAGGTGCTGGTAGATAACACCACTAAACATGTTTCAACTACTAGAGCATGAGATATACCTTTATTGTTCTGATTCCTACGAGGACAGTCCGTCTTCCAATGTCCTGACTGCTTGCAGATGAAGCACTTGCCCTTCAGCTTCTTCATTCCAGCTTTTTGTTCCTGAGGTTTATTCTTCTTACCTTTCGTCTTAGAAGTAGAACCATTTTCAGCATAGTGAATCTGAGAACTTTGACGAAATATACCTTCTGCTGCCTGTAGTTCTGTCAGAAGTTTCGCCAACGTATACTCTCTTTTGTTCAAGTTATAGTTCAGGCAGAACTGCTCAAAACTTTTGGGTAGCGTTTGGAGAATTATATCGACCAGGGTTCCCCCATCGATTTCTCCTCCAAGAACTTGTATTTCGTTCAGATAGGTCATCATTTTGAGGATATGATCCCTTACGGGTGTTCCCTCAGACATGGTGGCTGTCATTAACTTTCTCATTGCCTCTTGCCTAGCAGTCCGACTCTGGTGCCCAAAGAGTTCTTTGAGATTGTTCATTATATCATAAGTTGTTGGTAAATCTTGATGCTGATGTTGCAATACATTTAACATTGATACCAAAATGTAACACCGCGCCATCTCATCTGCTTTTACCCATTTCTTATGATACTCAATCTCCTCTGGGGTAGAGTCACCGTCAGGTGCATCAGGGCAAGCCTCAGTCAGTACAAACTTATAACTTTCAGTAGTAAGAACAATGTCCAGGTTCCTTTTCCAATCAATATATTTGGGACCAGTAAGTTTGTTCTCTTTCAATATAATGGCTAGTGGATTGAAAGTCATCCTAAGAATCACAAAAATAAACTTTGGTCAAGACTCTAAATTTAGAATAATATTGATTCCTCAAACAATACTATTTTAAATTAACCTACACCTCAAATCACCGTGAATTTTGCATGCCACGATAGTGTGGACATATACAAAATCAAACATTTGTAAGAGAAGGTTTTACCCATTAATTTTATTCTTGTCAACCTAACTTTATGACAAATAAAATTAATAGTTGGTTTTCCTTCGGTCACACAAATAATAGCAGTGACTCTGATGGGGAGGATACTATTAGACGTGCCTAAGTGTATACCATTACTTAACACTTAGTCCATTAATAAGATTGTGCCCCTTCTAATGGGGAAGATCACACACTCTTAATTAATTTCCTATAGTTATCCAAAATGGAAGTTTGATCTAGTGATCCGCAAACAAACTCATCCAATATGGAGGAAGGCACTCAGAGCCAACGCGCAAGTTTGTTTGCATCACTTACAAACCAGTAATGGAGACCGTGAAATTTATTAAAATAAATTCCTCTCCCACTTAGTTATTTAAAGTGAGAAATTTTAAACTATCCTAGCATACATCACATGCATACACACACATCACAGTAAATAAAAGTAATAAATATGGAAATTTATTTTCCAACTATTATGGCCTTTTTTCATCACTGTCTTCAGTATGCTCCAACCCTAGCTGCTGTCATCTTTAGCCATCGCCATCGGGTCGAGTTATCGCATCTATCTTGCTTCTTATTCCGCTGTGCCTCTGGTCCTCCAATAGCACCACGCCTCACAAAGATACGATCCGCGACAAATATAGAATTTTACATATATCGATCCTATATTCCATAAAGGAATGTACATGTATTCTAGATCGAAAAAATAAAATTCACTACAACAAAAACCCTCATAGACATCGATTTTCCACCGATGTCTATTACATTTTCGACCGATGTATATAAAGGCGATGTAAAAGGTCTGCCATTTTAGACATCGGCTTAAAACCAATGTAGTATCACTTAACGACATCGGGTGTAAAATCGGTGTAATATTATATGTTAATAACACCAGTTTTAACAGCGGTATACGACCGATGTAATATTAGTAAATGACACCGGTTTTACAGCGATGGAAAACCGATGTAATATCAGTATTGTTTAACGACACAAATTCGATTTCTGAAATAGTGAAAAACCAATATTATCACCAAGCAAATCATAAAATTAAGTTAATATTATTAATTCACTAAGAAAATCACAAATAAAGATGCACCGATGTATCTAAACACACCAAGTCAATATCCATATAACCAACACATAAATATTCCTCTTACAACATAAAAAGATAATAGATATTGTGCACATCAAGTCAGTATCCACAAATTACACATAATTATTCTTCTTACACCATCAAAAGGTAATAGATAGTACACAAATATTCTTCTTACTGGTGCCAACATTATCCTTCTTGCTCCGTGCAGAGATTTAACTAAATCTTCCCCAGTAGTTTTATTTGTTAATAGATAATTCTCTTTATCTATTACTGGATGGGCACCTCTGCTTGTTTGATGTCCTGAGGGTGACAACTGATTGGTGATTCTTTATAAAGGAGGCCTCCATCTTAAAGGAGCCACTGAAGGCTTTGGGAACTTTGCAACATCCTTCTTGGTTGTCCTCTCACCATTTAATTGATTCTCCAGTTCTCTTACCTGAATAGAATAAAATAGTCAATATGGATATAAAATAGTTTGTTGCTTACACAAGGGAAATTAAAGATGCTATAAATTCTACTCAAATAGAGACTGAAAATGAGATAAGTAACCTTTTGCTGGTAATTTTTACTTGTTTGCTCAGCTTCTTTGATCTGCACATTTGAAATAATCTGTTATAAGGCAACTGATTTGAAAGAAGCTAAATATAGTGATGCATGGTGTATAGTAGATTATTATGATTTTTCTTGGAATATATAAAATAATTTATTCACACTATCTTCAAAAAGATTCTACTTATATTAACATAATAAATTTTCAAAAGAACAAAATGAAAGATTCTTCCTTCATTCTTAAACCTCATAAATCTAAGCAGCATGGAGGAGGCATGATTATAATTAAACTTCCACATAATCAATAGATGTGAATTCACATTCTGTGATCTGAATACATTAACACTAATTTATTGAAAGGTTCATTCAACATGAGATTAAAAAGGAACATGAATTCTTCCAGAAAAACAATGCTCCAGCTCAAAGGAGGTGCAAAATGTGGGCTAGAGAGCACCTAGAACCTTGGTCTGCATATTCCTTGACCTCTTAGATATAACTACAATCTTGGTAAAAATTAAACAGAATCAAAGCAAAAGGAATAATATTTATCCAACTCCAAGGCATCAAAATAAAATCAGAATATCAATGGAAGAAGTAACAAATAACATTTGATCTTCACATACTTAAGAACAAATACTATGACAAATTGCCAAATAAAAACAAATGTCACATAATTGCACAAATAAAATTGAAAAAGAAAACCACCATTTATACGGATAAGACATGTCAATTCCTCACCCAAGTAGAATCCTTTACCACACTTTATCTCAATATTAATAACCATTAAATTGATGGGATAATTGGTCAAAATCTTGATACAGATAGTAAAGTGTAATAGCAAAGTGTATAAATATAACCTGATTTAGATTAGGAATACTAAGAGAATGACCAAAACACTCAGCATAAGGTTCAATCCCAATTATTGCAGTCTGTTTAAACTGTACAGAGCATGCATGCATGGCATATTCCTGAGCATGAAAATTACAGGGTTAGTAGAAGGAGAGCTAGAAAGAAGATACAATTTGTTTGAGAAGCAAGAACCACAGGGTCCTTGTATCCGACTGCGTGTTTGTCAGTAATCTTAGAAGAGAAACAGCCCATCAGATTAGCAACCAAACCATAGATATCAAGGTAAGGAAAGATGTATCTCAATTCAGTTTAATGACTTGCTTAGGGAGAGCTCCTGAGAAGGAACGGAGAAAACACAATCAAACACAGAAATAAAGATATTAATGGATAAATGTTTCGCAATCAAGGTTGGTGCACGGAAACATGTTTAGGGCAGTGAGGATAACTGAACACACCAAAGTCTAATACTGAACAATCTCCTATGCAAACACACAATCATATAAACAATAGTAATAAAAATAATAATATTCTGAGCTATTTAATAATCATCATCATCATCTTTGGAACTAATAAACTAATGAGTAGGAAATAAATGGACTAAATACCTAAAAATCAGTCATTGAGCTTCGAGTTCAAGCCCACCGCTAACTTCGATTTAAACCTAACGAAACAAATCATAAAACCAATTCCCCAAAAATGAACGAGAAGAAGGAAATAATCCGGTTCCCTTATAAAAACGCATTCCGGCGCCAGAAGGAAACAAAAAAATCGACCTAGAAAAAAGTGATAGCGATCGAATGAGATAAGTAACGAGGAAAAACAGGGATTTCCACCTCTTACGACGGCGAATCCGACACCATCGACCTCGCGCCGCTATGAGTCCTTCGGAGATCGGGTGCCGCCACCTTCCTCCTCCTCGGCACCAGTGAGACAAATTCTATAGGTTGATTTTTTTTACCCATGACAAGAAGATCAAGCCACAAACCATAAGGGAAAATGACATAAGTTTCTAAATTCCATACATGAACCCACACATCACCTAAACACAAAAAGTGCAACCCTCCCCCCTCTCACAAGGGATATGAACTTAGAAGAGTTTGTAGGGGGAGGAGGCAACCAGGGGTGGATTCAGGTAGGTCAGCACCAGTGCCACTAGCATCAGCACATAGGAATCCCTTGGTCAATCGAGGTCCCTGCACAATGCCCACAGCAGCATGAATCGTCCCTTCAAAGGATCAGCTAATGCCACTCAAACAATTGATCAAGATCATGTTGCCACTCAAATAATTACCTCCTTGTTCAACACTTGCAAAATGAAAAAGATAAATCAAGCGTGGAAATCTAGGTAATACTGAAGCCCAAAGATAAAATTTCTGGGGAAAAGCAGCACAAAATTGAAGGGGGAAAGCACGATGGAGTTGTGCCTAATCTAGATCTCAGCGTCAAAACCCAAAATGTTTGAAACCTGAAGTAGGAAGAACAACTGAACAACGCGCAAGATCAGAATCAGAAAGAGCAGATCGTTGGGGTTCCGCAACCATCGACCTTGAAGCAAATGCAAGGGCAAGAAAAAACAACTCACCGTCGCTGGCGGGCGAGTGAGCGGGGGCGGGGGCATTGGCGGCCACCGAGAGGAACGAAGCTATTTCCTCTGGCCTCTTCTCCCTCGTCCCTCTCCGACGCGGCCAGTGCGGGTCAGTTTCATTATTTATAGCGGTTTAGACCGCGACAGCGCCGACGACCGCCGCCGTCCACATCGCCGTCGAGAGATCCATTGCTCGTCTTTCAAATGGTAACTCCTAAAAGGAGGATGCGGAGGATTAGGGTTTCAATTTATGGTGGGCGAGGAGAAGCCCAAAAGAAAGTACGCTAAGAAAGTCCGTCATAATTTTGGTTCATAGACACCAGGTTTTAAAAATCGTAGTTAAAATCGGTGTCTATTAATGAAAAAAAGGCGCTTATAGACATCGGCTAAAAAAATCGATGTCTATGAGCGAAAATCTGCGCTCATAGACATCTATTTTTGGAAAAACCTGTGTAAAATACTCAAAGACATCGATTTTTGCTTAAAACCGTTGTTGTTCCACCGATGTCTATGAGGGTTTTTCTTGTAATGAATATTCCAAAAATAATACAGCTCCTGCTGTATTTGATACATATAATCATGCACACAAAATAATGCCCTTGGCATGTCCAAGGGTCCAATCACACATAATATCTAAATGTCATAATAGTTGGAGCCTGCAACCACAAAGTTAGCACATCCTACTATTATCTTGCCTAAATTATGTATGACATGTGCATAATTAATTTGAAAACCAAAACACACAAAGGCAAACCCTAGCTCTGATACCAATTGTTGGTTAGTCGTAGGAAAATGTACCGGTTCTACTGTACAAAAATTTTTGCACAAGTGTCGAACCTTTCCTTAAATAACCTATTGTGTTCTTTAGAAGTTAAATTAGGAATCGCAGACGGAACTTAACATCATTGATTCCAAATTTAACTTATCTGTTCTTAATGGTTTAGATTTGAATCGCAAGTGGAACTTAACACTATTGATTCAAATCCACCTATGTTATTAATTTCATTAAATATTAATTTCCAAAATTGGCTTCCAGGACTGCATGGCGAGGCACATGGCCTTCTTGGATATGGGAGCGACCACCATCGCCTAGACAAAGTCTTTTAAGGAAAGCTAATATTTAATTTCCTTAAATAACTCTAGGTTAACCAAAAGGAACAATCGAATCACAAATTCGAAAAAGAAGAAAACACAAACTCGAAAAACTAATTCGAAAAACTAGATCTAATGCCTCTTGTGTTTGGAGTTCTTACAAAAAGAAATAACTAGCATGATGCGGAAAATAATTGCTAATTATACCTTCTCTTTGTAAACTAATGACCTCGAGATCTTCTACCATATTCCTCGCCTCGCCTTGGACGTCGTGTGGGCGATGAACCTCCAAGATGAACACCACCCAAAACTTTCTTCCTCTTCCTCTAAAATCCGGCCACCACCACACCATTGTAAAGCCCGAAAAATTCCCGAATTTATTTTAGAAATATCCTATGATTTCTCTAGATTTTTAGGATATTTTTACATAATTTTTGGAGTACCGGAAGTAGCAAAAACAAATAGGTCGCAAAATAGCTTAGGCGAGAATCGAACCCGAGACCTATGGTGTAAGGGATAATGCTAGTAACCAGTTGAACCCAACAGGGCCGTGCTGAAAGAAGAGGGAATCAATTATATTTATAATTGATTTTGGATGAATTAATTAGTAAATATAAATAAGGATTTAAGTGAGAAGTTTAGATTATTTTCTCACCGTAGCTTTTCCTCACCCGAAACCTAAAACCGCCGCACCTCTCCTCTTCCCCTCTTCCTCACGCACGGCACACACCAAGCCAAGGGTCAAGGGAACATCTTCCGGCGACGACTCCAACATGAAAAAGGTTCTCCTCCGCGAGAGGAATGCGAGGACGTAAGCGGTTCGTCGAACGGAGCAATTTTCCGGAAAACCTAGCGGTTAGAATCGTAAGAAAACCTTACGATTGAGGTAAGAAACCCCTCACCTGCAGTATAATTGCTCTCGCTTGTTAGTTTTGGCGTTAGTTCAGTAATTTTACAGTTTTCAATTTTAGGGTGTGCTTTTAGTGCACACCAAGCATTCGGTAGAATGCCCAGTTCAGAAGGATGCACTAGTAGGCGTCCTAACAGCATGTAAAATGTATTAGAAACATTTTATTCAGTTTATTATCAGTTATTACAGCTATATGGATCAGATATCCATTGGGTGGGCTCCCACAGTAGCCTCTAGGTTCAGATAACCTAGCTCTAGGTTCGATAACCTAGAACGAAAGTAAAATAAAACAAAATTCAGGATTTTACTTTTATTCAGTTGTACTTGGATCAGATATCCATGGGTGGACTCCCATCGTCCCTAGGTTCGAGATAACCTAGTAACCCTGGATTCGAACTTGCAATCCCGGTCTCGTAGGGACGCCGACAAGAATGATTGTGGCCCAACAAAGATGTTTAGTATTTTCATCTATTATATGTATAGTTTTCAAATTTGAAACTAGTGATGAGAACACTAATTTAGCTTTCAGTTCAGTTCAGGTTCAGTTTACATGATTTGAGTTCATGTACAGATTTAGATATATGTATGACTAGTTCAGTTTCATGCTATGCCATGTTTCAGTTCCAGTTTATGCTTTGTATGATACCATGCCATGCCATGCTTGCATATTCAGTATGTTTCAAACAACATGATTTAAAAACATAATCGCATCGTTGCATGTTTTAGTGAGGTAGATGGTTTCTTACTAAGCTTTAAGCTTACAGATGCTACTTTTCTTATACTGCAGATACCGGTAAAAGAAAAGTGGACTAGCGGAGGCTGGAGGGCGATGCTACGATGATGTGTGTGTGCAAGGGGTTTGGAATAAAGATCCTTGGGGATCTATACGCTTACATTTCAGTTTTGATACTTAACATGACTAGTTTTATGACTTAGCCTTGTTGCTAGGTGTTATAGCTTAGTGAACTATGTTTTGTTTAGATTATCATGTTTAGAATGTTATTATTTACGTGCTAGAGTGTTTTCATGTATCTAGAACTTGTGTATGCGATTTTTGGCACGAATCAGTGATGGAAATCATAAATTCTGATGTCGTTTCAGACGGATCGGTCGACCGATCCAAGGTTATTCTTCTCCGGATCGGCCACCGATCGATCCGATGGATATAGCCTCATCAGATCGATCGGCCACCGATCCAACATCGAAGGCATCCAGCGTTTCAGTGCACGGATCGGCACCGATCGAGACACACCGATCGGTCCGCACCGATCCAAGAGGCATGCATCAGCAAGTTGATCGATCCGTGGATCGATCAGAGTTTCTGATCGAGTTCCTAGCTCGGATGGGAGGTCAAGTATCCTCCTTAGCACATGTACACCAACCGAAAGGGTCTTGAATCCTTCTTTATAACAGCATGGTGTATCGGTTGTCGATTAACCGAGTCGGTTAGTGAAATTTTATTTTACCCGCTTTTCCGCATAGTAGCTTTGAGTTAATGTAGCGATCCGGCTCATGATTAGTACCAGGAGTTGGGTTCAGAGTGGTATCGAGCAAGTTCCTTACTTCCTACACACACATCAACATTGTGCCTCCCAAGTAAGAACATCTCTCACTCAATTTTGTTTTCACTTTCATATCGGTTATAAGTGCTTTCATGTTTGCTCTCATGTTGGTAGTTAATTAATTCATGTTTACGGTGATAGTAATTAACATGTTACCAGTTAACTATAACATGATAGCCTAGTTATATATATGTGTTCTCTCTATTTAGAAAATGGTACGAGGACGTCCAACTAAGAAAGCATCCGTGGTGAGCCCAGATGAGGCGGTGCCTCCCACCTACAAAGACTAGTGGCTCAGAAGCTAGCGATCGTCAGAGATAGCCTCCTTAAAGGCTAACCAGCAGACTACTCCCAGTCACTCCAGTATCGAACCTCACGACTCCAGTAATCACAGAGGTAGTACCACCTCAGCCTGCAGTACCAGTGGCCCCAGTGGCAGGGGCTAAGAGAAAAGCTTACCTTATCCGGTGGCAGAGAATTAAGCCCGAGAACTTCTCAGGCCAATGAACCATGGGATGCTCAGCATGGTTTAAAAACATTGGAAAGCACGATGGAGCTTCTAAACCGGCCAGAGCACGAAAAGGTGAAGTGTGCCTCCTTCTGCTTAACAGGAGATGCACGCATGTGGTGGGAGCGGATTAAATCAAGTGGCGAGTAAATGACATGGGCCAACTTGAGAAAGAATTCTTCGAGGAATTCTTTCACATGCGGTCACGAACCGACACTATGACGAGTTTACTCGTCAGGGCAACCTATCGATTCAGGAGGCCGTGAAGAAATTTAACAGGTTGGCCCGTCTGAACTAGTCAGCTCAGAGAAGGAACGAGTACGCTTGATGCTGAAGATGCTCAGACCAGAGATCGCAATGAATGTGGCTGGTGGCGTTCATAGGCCACAAACCACAGAGGAGCTAGTGAGTAGTGCTCTGATCACCGAGCACTATCAGCACAATATCACCCAGCAGAAGCAAGTTTCCACAGAGCCCAAGGGACAAGCTAGCTCAGGTACTCAGCAGAAACAACAGGGACATAGCTCCAACTGGAAGGGGAAACGCAAGGCAAGCAGTGACCCAAAAGGAGGACCAGCTGGAAAACATTCCAGACATCCCAAATGTACTACTTGTGGGAAACATCATCCAGGAGTTTGCCGCAAGGGTACGCGTGGTTGTTTTGAATGTGGAGGAAGGGCACATGGCTCGAACAAGAATCTTCCTCGGCCTCACCGATACAAGATAGAGCTCGGCAGCCTACACCGAGATGTATGCGACCTTAGATGGTCCACATCGATCGGGGCGATTAGAAGCCCCACGGCTAACACAAATGCCAGGATTTTCTCACAGAGAGGACGTAGCAAATGCCTCGGCAGTTGTCACAGTCGAGATCAATATTTTACAAGATAATGCAACTGTCTTATTCGACATCTTGGGCAACCCACTCTTATGTATCCAGGGGCATTTGCGAGAAATTAGCAACACCTCGGAGGTACTCAATAGTCGGTCGACAACACTACCCTCGGAGACATTATGACATCTACGGCTCGGGCGGTGCCGTTATAGCGCATGGAACTTTTGGTGATCGATAGTGCTAGAAATGATCGACTACGATGTCATCTTTGGAATGGATTTTCGATCGGATACGGCGCTTCTATAGAGTGCCGTAAGCAGATTCAACCTGAAGCAGAGTACAGTTTGAGTTCATAGGAAAACCAAAGAGAAAAGCCAGGAAGTTTCTCTCAACACTGAAAGCACAGCAGCTAATGGATTCAGGATGCATGGAATTTTTAGCAAATGTAGTCAACACCAGCCAGGACAAGAACCAGCTATCAGAGGTTCAAGCCGTTTGTGACTACCCAGCAGTTTTCCCGGGGCATGGTCACACCAAAGGAGATTGAATTTGAGATAGAGCTCATTCCCACAAATCCAATTTCCAAGGCACCGTACTGCATGGCTCCAGCAGAATCGAAGGAACTTCGAGCAATTATAGGAGCTTCTTGACAAGGGTTTCATACGCCTAGTCACTCACCATGGGGAGCACCTGTTGTTCGTGAAGAAGAAGGATGGAAGCATGCGCTATGATAGACTACGTGCTGAACAGTCACAATTAAAAACAGTAGCCTCTCCCGGAATAGATGACTGTTTGACCGCTAAAGGGAGCCACGTGTTCTCTAAAATTGACCTCATCGGGATATCACCGGGTTAGAGTCAAGAAAGGTGATATACCTAAAGCAACTTCAGGACCAGACACGGACATTACGAGTTCGTAGTCATGCCTTCGGCGTGACAAATGCTCCACCTACTTTCATGGACCTCATGAACAGTATTCAGAGAATACTTAGACAAGTTTGTCATCGTGTTCATCGATGACATTCTTATCTATTCAGCACTCAGGAGGACCATGCAGAGCATCCGAAGACGGTTTTGCAGATCCTTCACAGAACCAACTGTACGCCAAATTCACGAAATGTGAATTTTGGTTGGACCAGTAGCCTTCCTAGGTCACATCATCTCCAAGGATGGTGTTATGGTAGATCCCAACAAGATAGAAGCAGTAAGTAACTAGAACAGGCCAAAGAAGCTTTCCGGGATTAGCAGGCTACTACAGAAATTCAGAGGACTTCTCCGAATAGCCTCCCCCAGCTCTCACCGGAAGAACAAGAAATTTCAAGGATGAGGGTCGAGAATGAACTAAAATGGAGATTGACCAATGCTCCTATTTTAGCTATACCAGAAAACACTGACAGCTTTGACATCTGACGCCTAAATTGGGATTAGGAGCGATCGATGCAAGAGGCAAGGTGATCGCTTATGCCTCCGCACAACTCAAGGATTATGAGAGGAACTATCCTACTCACGACCTTGAGCTTGCGGTGGTGTTCGCTCTCAAGATTTGGAGACATTATTTGTACGGAGCTCTGAGTGTATAGAGATCATCAAAGTCTGAAGTATTTCTTTACTCGAAGGATCCGAATATGCGACAGAGTTAGAGATGGTCAAGGATTATGACATAGATATCCTCTACCATCCGGGGAAAGCTAATAAGGTAGACGCACTTAGCAGGAAGTCCAAGCTACCTTATTATCTTTAGCGACTATGTCACCACCCCTAAAGAAGGAGATTACGACCTTTAGTCTCGAGCTTATAGTCGGACGCTTTCCACTATGTCCTTAGCATCTACCTTGCTTGATGATATCCAGACCGCTGAGGATCCCGAAATCTAGAAAATCAAGCAAGGGTTAGCGGAATCGAAAATGGAGAGTTCGAGTGTCCGGTAGTGTATTGTGGTGACAGACTTTGTGTTTCAGATCAGGAACGAAAGCAGATTCTAGACGAGGCTCACAGACTCCCTATGCATCCTGGTTCCACCAAAATGTATCGGGATCTAAAGAAACGATTTTGGTGGCACAGGATGAAGCGAGATATCGCCAGACACGTCAAGATCTGTCTAACCGTCGGAGGGTTAAGGCGTAACATCGAACTGGAGGAGTTCTGCAGTGATCCAGATTCCGGAATGGAAGTGGGAGGATATCTCTATGGACTTCATAGTGGGATTACCCGAACCACGAATGGTTTTGATGTCATTTGGGTAATAGTCGACGTTGACTAAATCAGCCCACTTCTTAGCTATCGAATATCCTATTCCATGGGCCTAGCTCGGTTGTATCTCAAGGAGATAGTCGCCGCATGGAGTCCATGAACCATTATATCGATGAGACAAGAGATTTACATCACACTCGGAAGTGTGTACATCAACTATGGGCACCCGGTTAAAATTGAGACTTTCCATCCTCGCATGATGGTCGATGCGAGTAAATCAGTACTCGAAGATATGCTCCGGCTTGTGCCCTAGATTTCAAGGAAGTTGGTGCAAATATCCGAGTCTAGCGAATTTGCATACAACAAGCTATCGAGCCACTATCGGCATGGCACCTTATGAGGCACTCTATGGGCGGAGGTGCAGATCACCAACTGCCGTATGAGAGTGGTGAGCAGAAGGAACTAGAGCTTGATGCATCTAGTAGCAGATACCACAAAGCCATACAGATTCGCCAGAGGATAGAGACAACACAGCGTCAGAAGAGCTATGCCGATACACGCCGCAGACCCCTAGAGTTTTCAGTTGGGGCAGAGTAGCTCCCATGAAGGGAGTCATGCGTTTTGGGAAGAAGGGCAAGCTAGCTCCCAGATACGTGGGACCATACCTTATCACGAAGAGAGTGGGCAAGGTAGCATATGAGCTAGAGCTACCTCAGGAGATGTCAGCTGTCCACAACGTATTTCATGTCTCCATGCTAAAGAAGCATATTCCAGACGCCACCCAGGTGATTGAGCCCTAGTTGGTACAGGTCCGTGATGATCTCAGCTATGACAGTCGGCCTATTCAGATAATAGACCGAGCAGTAAAGAAATTACGGAACAAGGAAGTACCATTAGTCAAAGTCAGCTGGCAAAATCACACAGCAGAGGCGACTTGGGAGACAGAGGCCAGCATGAGACAGAAGTACCCAGAATTGTTTTAAGTTCGGGGACGAACTTTTTATAAGGTATGGGGGATTGTAAAGCCCGAAAAATTCCCGAATTTATTTTAGAAATATCCTATGATTTCTCTAGATTTTTAGGATATTTTTACATAATTTTTGGAGTACCGGAAGTAGCAAAAACAAATAGGTCGCAAAATAGCTTAGGCGGGAATCGAACCCGAGACCTATGGTGTAAGGGATAATGCTAGTAACCAGTTGAACCCAACAGGGCCGTGCTGAAAGAAGAGGGAATCAATTATATTTATAATTGATTTTGGATGAATTAATTAGTAAATATAAATAAGGATTTAAGTGAGAAGTTTAGATTATTTTCTCACCGTAGCTTTTCCTCACCCGAAACCTAAAACCGCCGCACCTCTCCTCTTCCCCTCTTCCTCACGCACGGCACACACCAAGCCAAGGGTCAAGGGAACATCTTCTGGCGATGACTCCAACACGAAAAAGGTTCTCCTCCGCGAGAGGAACGCGAGGACGTAAGCGGTTCGTCGAACGGAGCAATTTTCCGGAAAACCTAGCGGTTAGAATCGTAAGAAAACCTTACGATTGAGGTAAGAAACCCCTCACCTGCAGTATAATTGCTCTCGCTTGTTAGTTTTGGCGTTAGTTCAGTAATTTTACAGTTTTCAATTTTAGGGTGTGCTTTTAGTGCACACCAAGCATTCGGTAGAATGCCCAGTTCAGAAGGATGCACTAGTAGGCGTCCTAACAGCATGTAAAATGTATTAGAAATATTTTATTCAGTTTATTATCAGTTATTACAGCTATATGGATCAGATATCCATTGGGTGGGCTCCCACAGTAGCCTCTAGGTTCAGATAACCTAGCTCTAGGTTCAGATAACCTAGAACAGCAAAGTAAAATAAAACAGTATTCAGTATTTTACTTTTATTCAGTTGGCACTGTACTTGGATCAGATATCCATGGGCTGGACTCCCACAGTCGTCCCTAGGTTCAGATAACCTAGTAACTTGCAATCCCGGGTCTCGTAGGGATGCGCGCACAGTAAGTACAGTTGCCAGGGCCCAACAGCATGTTTAGTATTTTCATCTATTATATGTATAGTTTTCAAATTTAAAACTAGTGATGAGAACACTAATTTAGCTTTCAGTTCAGTTCAGGTTCATGATTTGAGTTCATGTACAGATTTAGATATATGTATGACTAGTTCAGTTTCATGTTCAGTTTCTATGCTATGCCATGTTTCAGTTCCAGTTTATGCTTTGTATGATACCATGTCATGCTTGCATATTCAGTATGTTTCAAACAGCATGATTTAAAAACATAATCGCATCGTTGCATGTTTTAGTGAGGTAGATGGTTTCTTACTAAGCTTTAAGCTTACAGATGCTACTTTTCTTATACTGCAGATACCGGTAAAAGAAAAGTGGACTAGCGGAGGCTGGAGGGCGATGCTACGATGATGTGTGTGTGCAAGGGGTTTGGAATAAAGATCCTTGGGGATCTATACGCTTACATTTCAGTTTTGATACTTAACATGACTAGTTTTATGACTTAGCCTTGTTGCTAGGTGTTATAGCTTAGTGAACTATGTTTTGTTTAGATTATCATGTTTAGAATGTTATTATTTACGTGCTAGAGTGTTTTCATGTATCTAGAACTTGTGTATGCGATTTTTGGCACGAATCAGTGCTGGAAATCAGAAATTCTGATGTCGTTTCAGACTATCAGAACTGGATCGACCGATCCAGGTTATTCCTTCTCCGGATCGGCCACCGATCGATCCGATGGATACGGAGCCTCATCAGATCGATCGGCCACCACCGATCCAACATCAACGAAGGCATCCAGCGTTTCCGGTGCTCGGATCGGTCGCACCGATCCAGACACCGATCGTCCGCACCGATCCAGGCATGTAATCGTAGCAAGTTGATCGATCCGTGGATCGATCAGCAGCTAGCTGGGAAGTTAGTTCTGAGTTCCTAGCTCAGATGGGAGGTCAAGTATCCTCCTTAGCACATGTACACCAACCGGAAAGGGTCTTGAATCCTTCTTTATAACAGCATGGTGTATCTGTTGTCAGATTAACCGAGTCAGTTAGTGAAATTTTATTTTACCCAGTTTTCCGCACAGTAGCTTCAGTAGTTAATGTAGCGATCCGGCTCACAGATTAGTACCCAGGAGTTGGGTCGTTACAACCAAGGAGAAGGGAACAAAGGGAAAAGGAGAAGAGAGAGGACCGGCCACCACCAAGAGAGACTCGTCCAAGAGAATAAGAATTGTGTCTCATGAAGCCTCCTCACCCCTTCTTTTATAATACTTGCCCAAGGCAAATAAGGTAAGAATTTATACAAAAATTAAAATCTTCCAAAAGTTTTTCCTTTTCCCCTTTTATTTTTCCTTTTCTTTCCTTTTGATTGAATCAATTACTAAATTAGTTGGATGATGATTTTATTTTTAATTTTGGCCCGCCACATTGCTTGGGCACCAAGCAAGGGTGGTCGGCCCCTATAAGAGGAAGGAAATAATTTTTTTTTTATAAAATTTTACAAGAAGAAAAAATCTTATAAAATTTTACAAGCTCTCTTTCCTAAAGTAGGAGTTAAAAAAGGAAAGTTCTAAAAATTAAAACCATGTTTTAAAATTTAAAACTTCTCTTCAAAAATTTCCTTTTTTAACATGAATAGAAAATTTTAATTTTTAAAACTTCTCTTCCTTTTTTCTAAAACCATGAGGATGGTTAAAAAAGGAAAGTTTTAAAACTTTTAAAACTCTTTATCAAAACATGTGACCTAATTCAAATAAGGAAAGTTTTAAAAATTAAAATCTCTCTTTTAAAATTTATAGTTTTCTACAAAGAGAATATTTTAAAAATTCAAAACAACCCTCCTTGTTTGAATTATTGTGGCCGGCCCCTACTAGCTTGGTCACCAAGCAATAGGGTCGACCCCTATAGAAGAGGATGTGGTCGGCCCTTGCTTGGTCACCAAGCATTGGACCGGCCCCCTTCTTGGACACCAAGATGGGCTTATATTTGGATGGACTTGAGGCTTTAATGAGCCTATGACAGAGACCTAGAGGAGAAATTGGTTTTGGCCTTCCGATGAGCTTGAGTATCCCATGTTCGCCCCGAACACACAACTCAAGTTCATCGATAACAACTCATTCCACTAGAGAGTTATTATCGCACTACCGCACCAATCCCAAATTACATTATGGGCTCCTTCTTATCATGAGTGTGTTAGTCTCCCTGTGTTTAAGATAACAAATGTCCACTAATTAATATGTTACTGACAACTCACTTAATTAATATCTAGATCCAAGAGTAATATCACTCAACTTCATTGTCATGTCGGACTAAGTCCACCTGCAAGGTTTAACATGACAATCCTTATGAGCTCCTCTTGGGACCATTCTCAACCTAGATGACTAGGACACATATTCCTTCTATAATCAACAACACACACTATAAGTAATATCATTTCCCAACTTATCGGGCATATTGATTTATCGAGCTAAACCTCACCCTTTGATAAGTCAAAGAAATAAATATTAAATATATGTGCTTGTTATTATATTAGGATTAAGAGCACACACTTCTATAATATCTAAAGTCTAGTTCTTTTACTAAGTCAGTACAAAAAGAACTTTACTTAAATGGTCCTACTCAATACACTTAGAGTGTACCAGTGTAATTTATTAATCAAGATAAACTAATACTTAATTACACTACGATTATTCTGATGGTTTGTTCCTTTCCATCTTAGTCGTGAGCAACTGTTTATAATTTATAAAGAATCGTCAACATGATCTTCTATGTGTGACACCACACACCATGTTGACTACTATATAAATTAATTGAGCAATTACATTTAACAAATAAATGTAGATATTGACCAATGTGATTCTTTTATTTCAAAAATAAATGTTTACAAAAGCTAGGCTTTTAGTATACACTCCAACAGCTGTAAGACTTCGTATGGTTATCTGCATATATATATATATGTCTGTGATGCCCTTACTGTAACATAGGTGCAAGTTTCCTTCAACTTGAGGTATACAAGTCATCTTGATAATGGAGACTTTTACTTTGACATCTTAAGCAAGTATCCCATTGAGGGTGTGGACCTGGGATGATTAGATATAAATTGAAGTACCCCAAAGATGTTTGATAGCTCATAGAGGATTCATCGCTCCTTACGAGGAGACGTATACCCTGTGGTCACTCGTTAGGTTTATTACTCAAAGTTTTTGGCCAAAGTATCACATGTCAAGTGTATGAGACTCTTGTACACATGTATGAGTAATTTGAATCCTCAGAATGAGGAAGTATTACTTGGGCTAGGTGTGACGTAGTCAGCCTAGTGAGGAGAAGACACAGAGACCATGTCCTGAACCAAGTGAGTATAAGACGAGTGAAAGGAACGATGCACGACTCACTGTAGCTGCTGAATGGTTTAGAATTAATTCAAAGATCAACTATAATTTTCTGACTAATTGGGGATCATGATGTACTACTAGGTGTCACTCATAATTGTTTTATAATTAAGTAATTAATTATGGACGACCAAGATAAACCGGGAACCTATTAGGTCACACACACTAATGAGTCTCTAAAAGATGTAAAACAAGTTAAACAATAGGATTCTTAGATCAAGAGATAAAGATTTGGTTGAACCATACATAAGACAAATATGGAAATATTTATCACAATGAAAGCGCAGATTAGCCACATCTCTTATGGAAGAGTTGAACCATATTTGGTTTAATCATGAATTAGTCATGAACCAACTTGATTTAGTTGTGAACCAAACCAAGGGGTTAATCGGGCAATTTTTGGTTAAGGGATAATGAGTTGGATTTAGACTTTCTAATCTAACTCATTAATGAGAACTATATATTGATATGGTTGAGAGAAAATTATACACATGAGATCATTAATTGGCTTGTAAGGTTTTTGGAAAACCTTAATCCAATTTCTCTTCTCCTCTCCCTCTCCCCTCTCTCTTTGTCGCCGCCAACAAGGGGAAGCCCTTCCCCTTGTTGCAGTGACCACCACAAGGAAGAAATCTCTTCCTTGTGTACTTCTCTTCCTCTTCCTCTTCCTCTTCCTCTTGATCCCTCTTTTTCGCTCGTGACTAGTAACTTCTGAAGGAGAGGCTTGTACTTAGTGAGTTGTCTTGAGGTGTAACGCCCGAAAATTCTCAAATACATTTTAGAAATATTCTATTATTTATCTGGAATTTTAGAATATTTTTATGGAATTTTTGGAGTAGCAGAAGTAGCAAAATTAAATAAAAACGTAAAATATCCTAAGCGAGAATTGAACACAAGACCTATTAGACCCTACGCTTTATAGATGACCTTAGTAACCAGGGGACCCCAGCAGGGGTGTGCTGAAAGAAGAGGAGATGAATTATATTTATGATTTAGTTTGGTCAGATTAATCACTTAATATAAATAGGGAATTTAAGTGAGGTTTATTATTTTTGGGATCGGCAACTTCTCTTCTCCCTTACCCTTGCCCGCCGCCCCTTCCTCTTCCTCACCCTCTCGGCACACTAAGCCCCAAGCAAACCTAGGGTTCCATCCCTAGGGTCGTAGGAGCACCTTCCAGCGACGTCTCCGATACAAGGACGCTCCTCTTCGCGAGAAGAACGCGTAGACGTAAGAAGATCGCCGAAGAGATCTTCTTCTCCGGAAACCTAGCGATCAGAATTGTAAGAAACCTAGCGCGGGAAGTAAGTAACCCCTCACCTGCAGTATAAGTAGCTAATCATATGCTTTTATGTTCTTAGTTCGCTTTTATGTTCTTAGTGCAGCCATATGCAGAGTTAGAGCACACCAGGTGCTCGATAAAATGACTAGTACAGTTATATGCTACAGTAGGCATTTTAATAGCTCAGTTAAATGTCGTAGATGCATTTTAAATAGCATACATAGTCTTGTTTCAGTTTATATGGGACTATGGTCCAATGGGTGGGCTTTCATAGTCGCCTCTAGGTTCAGATAACCTAGCTCTAGGTTCAGATAACCTTGTAAGAGCAAGATAAGATAAATCAGTTATGAACAGTATTTTACTTTTATCAGTGGCACTGTACTGGACTCTCAGTTGTCCTTGGGTTGGGCTCCCATAGTCGTCCCTAGGTTTAGATAACCTAGTAAACCTTACTGGATTCGGGACTAGCTACCTCGGGTCTAGTTAGGGATGCGCGCATAGCAAGTACAGTTGTCGGGCCCAACAGCAGCATGATTAGTATTTTTATCTATTATGAAAATAGTTTTTAAAACTTCACAACTCAGTTAGGTGAATACAATTCAGCTTCAGCATTAACCTAACATAAGTTTTAGCTTAGCTTATGTATCGGTTTAGTTTCCTTGACGATACAACAATTAGTTTTATATTCAGTATTTGGTTACCATGACTTACATGTCCATATGCCATGTCTTTAGCATTTTCAGTATGATCATCGGCATGTATTTCAAATAACATCCTTTAAAAGCATGATTTCATCGAATGCATGTTTTGTGAGGTACATGGTTCTTACTAAGCTCCCAAGCTTATAGTTTCCTTTTCCTTATACTGCAGATAAAGGTAAAGGGAAGATGGATTAGCGGAGGCTGGAGGGCAATGCGATAAGATGTGTGTGAGAAGGAACCTAGAATAAAGATTTTTGGGACTAGCAAATTTAAAAACTTAGTATTTCCCTATGTTGTTGCTTTTCTGCACTTTTAGGATGTTAGGTATCATGAATTGTGAAACTATGTATTATGTCATGCTTAGACTGTTAATTGTCTTGATATTAGATAGCAAGTTATGAGTAATAACATGCCTAGTAGTAATGTTTATGCTTTTAGTGGTTTTCTGAAAGTTTTGTATGAGTTCGGGTGGATTTTCTGCAAAATCAGAAACTCAATCGATCAGCTGATCGATTGAGGAGTCCTCAATCGATCAGCCAATCGATTGGAAGAAATCCCCGCGTACAGAACGCTGTCGAATTGATCAGCTGATCGATTGAGGAGTCCTCAATCGATCAGCCGATCGATTGAGACGCGACTTCTGCGTACTGAGAGCTGATGAATCGATCAGCTGATCGATTGGTTATGGATCGATCAGCCAATCGATTGGGGAACTTAGTCCTGTGAACAGAGAGCTACGGAATCGATCAGCTGATTGATCGGTCAGACTGGATCGATCAGCCAATCGATTCAGATGGTTCTTCCGTGCACAGAAGCACGTTGAATCGACCCGTGGATCGATTGACATGTTTCAATCGATTGAGTCGCGACCTCAATCGATTGGGGAAGCCTGACTTCGGTTGGAAACCCCTGTTTTCAGTTCCTTGACCCTATGGAGAGTTTAGATTCCATTCTTTAGTATATGTACAACGAGGAAAAAGGGATTTTGAACATAAGTTACAGATTTTAAATAGTCATTAGCAGAGTAAGATTTTAATTAGTTCAGTTTCCCGCATGCAATAGTTAGCATAATGTAAATCTCGGCCTTACATCTTAGCTAGTAGAAGGCGGGGCGTTACAGAGTGGTATCAGAGCAAGTTCCATACTTCCTCCACACCCACATCAACATTGAACCTGCAGCTTCCAAGTAAGAATATCTCTCACTTTATTTATGTTTTCTGCTTTCATGTTTATAGATAACTGAAGCATGTACATATATGATAGCATCTAACATGATAGTAGTAGTTATATAAATATGATTGTATTAGTTATGCATGTCCTCTATCTCTCTAGAAAATGGTACGAGGACGCCCAGCTAAAAGCGCACCAGCTACTGAGCCCCAGCATGAGGCAGACAGCTCAGTGCCTCCCCCAGACCTTACAGCAGTAGTGGTTCAGTTACAGAAACAACTAGCTGAACAGCAATAGGAGATAGCTACCCTAAGGGCTAATCAGTAGAACACTCCCACTGCCGCCGCGGAACCTAACATAGCAACCCCAGTAGTTACAGAGGTTCAACCAGTCCAGCCTATAGCACTAGTAGCCCCAACAGCAGGGGCAAGGAGAGAAGCCTATCTGATCCAGTGGCAGAAGATCAAGCCGGAGAACTTCTCAGACACCAGCGAACCATGGGATGCCCAAGCCTGGTTCAAAATACCGGAGAGTACGATGGAGCTTCTGGACTGGCCAGAGCATGAAAAAGTGAAATGCACCTCCTTCTGCCTGGCAGGAGACGCACGTATGTGGTGAGAAATGATTAAAGCGAAGCGCCCAGTGAACCAGATGACATGGGACGACTTCGAAAGGGAATTCTTTAAGGAGTTCTTTCACATGCGAGTCACAAATCGCCACTACGACGAGTTCACTGGATTTCGTCAGGTCAACCTTTCAGTTGAGGAGGTCGTGAAGAAATTCAACAGACTGGCTCGTCTGTGCCCCGAACTAGTCAGCACCGAAAGAGAACGAATTCGGTTGATACTCAAAATGCTAAGGCCGGAAATAGCACTAAACGTGGCCAGCGACGTTCACAGGCCGCAAACCACTGAAGAACTGGTAAGTAGTGCTCTGATCACCGAGCATTACCAGAACAGCATCAAGCAGCAGAAGCAAGCCTTCTCAGAGTCCAAAGGCCAAGAAGGCTCAGGTATTCAGAAACACCATGGCCACAGCTCTAACTGGAAAGGGAACTCCAGTAACAAACGTAAACCAGGGAGTTACCCAAAAGGAGGACCAGCTAGTAAACAGCCTAGCTATCCTAAGTGTTCTACTTGTGGGAAATTTCACCCCGGAGTTTGTCGTAAGGGCACACGAGGATGCTTCGAATGTGGCCAGGAAGGGCATATGGCTAAACAATGCCCAAACAAGACCAGCTTTCCCTCGCCACAGCTGATTCAGTACGGAGGCAAGCCAGCACAGTCACACCGGATGTAGGATGCTTTAGATGGTCCACGCATCAGCCAAGGCAGACTAGAAGCCCCCTCAGCCACGACGAACGTGAGGATCTACTCACTCACCAGAGAGGACGTAGCAAATGCCTCGACAGTTGTTACAGGTCAGATCAGTATTTTACAGCAAAGTGTAACTGTCTTATTCGATACTGGGGCAACCCATACTTATATATCCAGGGTATTCACCGAAAAGTTAGCAATACCTTCAGATGTACTCAGTGGTTAGTTTTTGACAACACTACATTCAGGAGAAATCATGGCATCCACGCACTGGCTCCGAGCAGTGCCAGTCATTATAGCAGACAAAGAGCTTTTTGGTGATCTGATAGTGCTAGATATGGCTGACTACGCTGTCATCTTGGGAATGGACTTCTTGATCAAGTACGGTGCCTCCATAGAGTGCCGTAAACAGAAAGTTGTATTCCAACCTGAAGCAGGAGTGCAGTTTGGGTACATCAGAGAACCAAAGAGAAAGGCCAAGAAGTTTCTCTCAACTCTGAAAACACAGAAACTACTGGATTCAAGATGTACGGGGTTCCTAGCGCATGTAGTCAGTACCGGTCAGGACAAGGACCAAAAGTTAGAAGAGGTCCGAGTGGTATGTGGCTACCCAGCAGTCTTCCCTGAGGAGTTACCAGGCCTAGCACCAGACAGGGAGATTGAATTTGAGATAGAACTTATCTCCGGTACAAATCTCATCTCCAAAGCACCCTACCGTATGGCTCCAGCAGAACTGAAGGAACTTCAGGAGCAACTACAGGAGCTGCTCGACAAGGGCTTCATACGCCCTAGTCACTCACCATGGGGAGCGCCTGTATTGTTCGTGAAGAAGAAGGATGGGAGCATGCGCCTGTGTATAGACTACCGGGCACTAAACCAAGTCACGATTAAGAACAGGTATCCTCTTCCCAGGATAGATGACCTGTTTGATCAGCTAAAGGGAGCAGCAGTGCTCTCTAAAATAGACCTCAGATCAGGATATCATCAGGTGAGAGTTAAAGAAGGTGATATACCCAAGACGGCTTTCAGGACCAGATACAGACATTATGAGTTTATAGTCATTCCCTTTGGCGTGACGAATGCTCCAGCTACTTTCATGGACCTCATGAACAGAGTATTCAGAGAATACTTAGATAAGTTTGTTATCGTGTTCATTGACGACATTCTTATCTATTCTAGAACTCAGGAAGAACACGCAGAGCACCTGAAGATAGTACTGCAGACCCTTCAGCAGAACCAGCTGTACGCAAAGTTCACAAAATGTGAATTCTGGCTCGATCAGGTATCCTTTCTGGGTCACATCATCTCCAAGGATGGTGTCATGGTAGACCCCAGTAAGATAGAGGCTGTGAGTAACTGGAAAAGATCTAAGAACGCCAGTGAAATCAGAAGCTTTCTGGGACTAGCAGGCTATTACAGAAAGTTTGTGGAGGATTTCTCCAGGATAGCCTCCCCACTGATAGCTCTCACCAGGAAGAACAGAAAATTTCGGTGGACAGAGGACTGTGAGAACAGTTTCATCGAGCTAAAAAGGAGATTGACCAGTGCTCCCATTTTGACTCCGCCCGAAAACACAAACAGCTTTGATATTTACAGTGATGCCTCTAAATTAGGACTAGGAGCAGTACTGATGCAAAATGGCAGGGTGATCGCTTATGCCTCCAGACAACTCAAGGACTATGAGAGGAACTACCCTACTCACGACCTTGAGCTTGCAGCAGTTGTCTTCGCCCTCAAAATTCAGAGACATTACTTGTATGGAGCTTAGTGCATAGTGTATACAGATTATCAGAGTCTGAAGTACTTCTTCACTCAGAAGGATCTGAATATGCGACAGCGCAGATGGCTCGAGCTGGTCAAAGACTATGACATAGACATCCTCTATCACCTAGGAAAAGCCAATAAGGTGGCAGACGCACTTAGCAGAAAGTCCAGTGTCACCTTACTATCCCTAGCAACCATGTCACCGCCCCTACAAAAGGAAATTACAGATTTCGGTCTCGAACTTATAGTTGGACAGCTCTCTACTATGACCTTAGCATCTACCCTGCTTGGTGACATCCAGACAACTCAGGATCAGGACCCTGAAACTCAGAAAATCAGGCAAGGGTTAGTAGAATCAGAAAGTGGAGAGTTCAGAGTATCTGATAGTGGGGTATTGTATTTTGGTGATAGACTATGCATTCTGGATCAGGAGGAACTACGGAGGAAGATCCTAGACGAGTCTCACAGGACTCCTTATGCGATGCATCCTGGTTCCACCAAGATGTACCAAGACCTAAAGAGATATTTTTGGTGGCCTGGGATGAAAAGAGACATCGCTAGATATGTCAGTACCTGTTTGACCTGTCAGAGGGTCAAAGCAGAATACCAGAGACCAGGAGGAGTCCTGCAGCCTATTCAGATTCCAGAATGGAAGTGGGAGGATATTTCCATGGATTTCATAGTGGGGCTACCCAGAACCACGAATGGTTTTGATGCCATCTGGGTAATAGTCGACAGATTAACTAAATCTGTCACTTCTTAGCTATCAGGATATCCTACTCCATGGAACAGCTGACTCAGTTGTATCTCAAGGAGATTATCAGGTTGCATGGAGTCCCACGGACCATTATATCAGACAGAGACAGTAGATTCACGTCACACTTCTGGGAGTGTGTATAGTCAGAATTGGGCACCAGGTTAAAGTTTAGCATAGCTTTCCACCCTCAGACCGATGGACAGACGGAGCAAGTAAATCGAGTACTCGAAGATATGCTCCGAGCATGTGCCATAGACTTCAAGGGGAGTTGGTGCAAATATCTGTGTTTAGCAGAATTTGCATACAACAATAGCTATCAGGCTACTATCGGCATGGCACCCTACGAGGCTCTCTATGGGCGGAGGTGTAGATCTCCAATCTGCTGGTATGAAAGTGGTGAACAGAAAGAACTAGAACTTCAGACAGATCTAGTAGCAGATACCACAGCAGCTATACAGCAGCTATACAGCAGATCCGCCAGAAGATAGAGATAGCTCAGATCCGCCAGAAAAGCTATGCTGATACACGGCGCCGACCTTTAGAGTTTTCAGTTGGGGATACAGTATTCCTCCGAGTGGCTCCCATGAATGGAGTAATGCGTTTTGGGAAGAAGGGCAAATTAAGTCCCAGATATGTGGGACCATACCTTATCACCAGAAGAGTTGGCAAGGTAGCATATGAGCTAGAGCTACCCCAGGAGATGTCAGCTATCCATAACATATTTCATGTCTCTATGCTGAAGAAGCATATCCCAGATGCCACCCAGGTGATTGAGCCTCAGTTGGTACAAGTCCGCGAAGATCTCAGCTATGACAGTCGGCCTATTCAGATAGTAGACCGAGCAATTAAGAAATTACGGAATAAGGAAGTACCATTAGTAAAAGTCATATGGCAAAATCACACAGCAAAAGAGGCAACTTGGGAGATAGAAGCTAGTATGAGACAGAAGTACCCAGAGTTATTTTAAGTTCGAGGATGAACTTTTTATAAGGTATGGGGGATTGTAACGCCCAAAAATTCTTAAATAAATTTTAGAAATATTCTATTATTTATCTGGAATTTTAGAATATTTTTATGGAATTTTTGGAGTAGCAGAAGTAGCAAAATTAAATAAAAACGTAAAATAGTCTAAGCGGAAATTGAACCCGAGACCTATTAAACCCTACGCTTTATAGATGACCATAGTAACCAGGAGACCCCAGCAGAGGTGTGCTGAAAGAAGAGGAGAGGAATTATATTTATGATTTAGTTGGGTCAGATTAATCACTTAATATAAATAGGAAATTTAAGTGAGGTTTATTATTTTTGGGATCGGCAACTTCTCTTCTCCCTTACCCTTGCCCGCCGCCCCTTCCTCTTCCTCACCCTCTCGGCACACCAAGCCCCAAGGAAACCTAGGGTTCCATCCCTAGGGTCGTAGGAGCACCTTCCGGCGACGTCTCCGATACAAGGACGCTCCTCTCCGCGAGAAGAACGCGTAGACGTAAGAAGATCGCCGAAGAGATCTTCTTCTCCGGAAACCTAGCGATCAAAATTGTAAGAAACCTAACGCGGGAAGTAAGTAACCCCTCACCTGCAGTATAAGTAGCTAATCATATGCTTTTATGTTCTTAGTTCGCTTTTATGTTCTTAGTGCAGTCATATGCAGAGTTAGAGCACACCAGGTGCTCGATAAAATGACTAGTACAGTTATATGTTACAGTAGGCATTTTAATAGCTCAGTTAAATGTCGTAGATGCATTTTAAATAGCATACATAGTCTTGCTTCAGTTTATATGGGACTACGGTCCAATGGGTGGGCTTTCATAGTCGCCTCTAGGTTCAGATAACCTAGCTCTAGGTTCAGATAACCTAGTAAGAGCAAGATAAGGTAAATCTGTTATGAATAGTATTTTACTTTTATCAGTGGCACTGTACTGGACTCTCAGTTGTCCTTGGGTTGGGCTCCCATAGTTATCCCTAGGTTTAGATAACCTAGTAAATCTTACTGGATTCTGGACTAGCTACCTCGGGTCTAGTTAGGGATGCGCACATAGCAAGTACAGTTGTCGGGCCCAACAGCAGCATGATTAGTATTTTTATCTATTATGAAAATAGTTTTCAAAACTTCATAACTCAGTTAGGTGAATACAGTTCAGCTTCAGCATTAACCTAACATAATTTTTAGCTTAGCTTATGTATCGGTTTAGTTTCCTTGATGATACAACAATTAGTTTTATGTTCAGTATTTGGTTACCATGACTTACATGTCCATATGTCATGTCTTTAGCATTTTCTGTATGATCATCAGCATGTATTTCAAATAGCATCATTTAAAAGCATGATTTCATCGAATGCATGTTTTGTAAGGTAGATGGTTCTTACTAAGCTCCCAAGCTTATAGTTTCCTTTTCCTTATACTGCAGATAAAGGTAAAGGGAAGATGGATTAGCGGAGGCTGGAGGGCAATGCGATAAGATGTGTGTGAGAAGGAACCTGGAATAAAGATTTTTGGGACTAGAAAATTTAAAAACTTAGTATTCCCCTATGTTGTGGCTTTTCTGCACTTTTAGGATGTTAGGTATCATGAATTGTGAAACTATGTATTATGTCATGCTTAGACTGTTAATTGTCTTGATATTAGATAGCAAGTTATGAGTAATAACATGCCTAGTAGTAATGTTTATGCTTTTAGCGGTTTTCTGAAAGTTCTGTATGAGTTCGGGTGGATTTTCTGCAAAATCAGAAACTCAATCGATCAGTCAATCTATTGGAAGAAATCCCCGCGTACAGAACGCTGTCGAATCGATCAGCTGATCGATTGAGGAGTCCTCGATCGATCAGCCGATCGATTGAGACGCGACTTCCGCGTACAGAGAACTGATGAATCGATCAGCTGATCGATTGGTCATGGATTGATCAGCCGATCGATTGGGGAACTTAGTCCTGCGAACAGAGAGCTGCGGAATCGATCAGCTGATCGATCGGTCAGACTGGATCGATCAGCCAATCGATTCCGATGGTTCTTCCGTGCATAGAAGCGCATTGAATCGACCCGTGGATCAATTGACATGTTTCAATCGATTGAGCCGCGACCTCAATCGATTGGAGAAGCCTGACTTCGGCTGGAAACCCCTGTTTTCAGTTCCTTGACCATATGGAGAGTTTAGATTCCATTCTTTTGTATATGTACAACGAGGAAAAAGGGATTTTGAACATAAGTTACAGATTTTAAATAGTCATTAGCAGAGTAAGATTTTAATTAGTTCAATCTTCCGCACGCAATAGTTATCATAATGTAACCCCCGGCCTTACAGCTTAGCTAGTAGAAGGCGGGGCGTTACATGAGGAGCTCGGCGTGGATACGAATAGAGGCGAGGTTCAACAACGTCGCTACGGTTGATGCTCTTTTTGTTACAGGTCATCCGTAAGCTAACCTAGAGTAAATTTACTTTCCATAAAAATTTAATTATGCGATCATGTTTGGCATGTTGTATCCTTGTATGTGTGTGGTGCGTGTGATGTAATAATTTAGAAATTATTATTGTTTTATTTTCCGCTGCGCATGTTTACGAAACATGTTTTAGCACAGACCGCATCAGGCATATCCCAATAGATATCTGAAGGTGACAACAGATTATTGTCTATGTTTTCAAGGATCAGATATGAGTCTGAAAGATTATTCAGATGTAGATTGAGTTGGGGACTTGGATGATAGAAAATCCACATCAGGCTATGTATTCTTGCTGAATGGTGACGCTATCTCTTGGAACAGTAAGAAACAAGCTTGTGTAGCTTTGTCGACTATGAAAGCTGAATATGTGGCATGTTCAACAACTGTGCAAGAAGCTGCCTGGTTAAGAAGGTTTCTGAAGCATCTGAAAATTACTGAGGATAATAGGAGTCTAGTAACTGTCTATTATGACAGTTAAGTTGCAATATCTTTTTCCAAGGATCCTAAATATCACAGCAAAGGAAATCATATAGAAATTAAATATAATTTTGTGAGGGATATTGTGGCTAAAAGAAAAGTAATTCTTGAGTACGTCTCTACACGTGCTATACTTGCAGATCCTTTTACTAAACTAATAACTAAAGAGTCATTTAAAGAACATGTAAAGTTTTTAGGACTTTGCCGAATGTAATATTATTGAAATAACAATCAAACTTTGTGATTTGATTGTATGGTTTTCCATAATTTATTTAGTGTATATGTTATATTTGTTAGATTCATATAAGATCTTGGTGAACATGTGGCAGGTTGTGATTAGTCCACTCACATGAACAATCATCTTTGTTTGTTGAGTACAAATAGAGGTAAGTACATTACTTATGGGACAACTTACATAGCTATGAACAGAGACAGATCCATATGTTAAGGTCACCTTGATAATAGTGTCAAGTTGAGATTATTTATGTGTTAATAATGATCAAAGTAAATGCACCCACCATTTACTAAACTTGTTGAAAGCTAGATTGGAATTCATATGCTGAATTCAGGGTTAGACATTATGTCTAGATCAAAATCTGTACGATGCTAAATTTGAAGAAAACATGCACTCTTTTTAGTAAAGAAAATAACATCGTAGCATGTGATTCATACCACATGTGCTATTACGAAAATAAAGGTAGTAGGAGAATGAATCCCCGTTTCTCTAGTATGTGAGACCTTTGAGATTATAAGTTAATCTTAGTTTTTGTCATCAGTGACTATTTAGCTGTTACTTGAAGTTTTAATCAGTGTCTCCTACTTTAGCATGTATCCTATGGCTATGTATAATTCAGTTTATGGAACATAATTAGGAAAGTTACTGATTAGAATGAATAGATTCTAGCTAAAAGAAATATTAAATAGATTTACATCTTTTGATGTTATTCACTGGTCGATCCATTTATGTTATGTATAGAAATAAAAGTGAATATTTGAATATAGAACACGCTCTTGACATAATAATTATTATAAGAGATTAGAGATGTTCATATTGATGTAACTAAAGATTATTTAATCTGGGTAAATAGCAAGACATGGATATCTCTAAGATAATGGTTGTGTACCACTGGGAGATTGGATGAATCCTGGATAAAGACTATGTGCCACTAGGGGAGAGAGGCTATGTGCCATGAAAAGTATGTCTCTAATTTATTTGGAAGAGCGACTAAATAAAGTGTAATAACTTTGTTAGCATTGATCACTCAGACAGCGGCTATGCATGGTATAACAATCTTCTTAGCAACTATCGCTCAATATACTTGTTGTCGTATAAACTATTTTCTCTAAGTATGGATTAGATGTTCTAATATGGTCTTTGTGACTAAACTCTCAAATAGTTTATGTGACTTAATTAGTCTTTGTGACTGATTGATCTTAGTGACTAACCTGGATGAACTGGTCTTTGTGACTTACCTTAGGCGAGTGGGAGATGTAGGAAATGGGAACATGGGGGAAACCCACGTTGCCCACTTCTTAGGGGCAATTGTTCCTTATACCCCGTGGGTTATTTTCCCTTTATAAGAGGTGCGTCCAAAGATCATTCACGTAAAAAAAAGGGAGAACAAGAGGAGGAAGACATCCAAGGTTGAGGAATTTAGTTCGTGAAATTGTGGAGAACTTTTTTATTTTATGATCGTTCTTCCGACAGTAAGTCCTGTCATCACTGATTGTAAATCTACGAAAGATCGCTATAAGCATTTAATTGTTTTATACAATTAATAAATAATTCCTACAAGTAAAGCACATAGCTTAAGAAATAAAGATATGCACTTATGCATGATAAAATTTAGAAAGAGATGCAATCATACATTAAGTTAGATTTCGAAATTCTCCCCCTTAATATAAAACTCCCCTTGAATTTTAAAAACTTTTATATCGGAAAAATCTTTATTTCTTAATTTTAAATAATTTTTTCTCTCTTTAAAGGCTTTTAAAGTAAACTTACTCTTTTAAAAGTCGATTGTAGGTAAAAGGCTTTCAAATCAAGTAAACATTTTAAGTAACAACTAGTAAAATAAGTAAGCTCCCAATAAGAAAGATGATAGACTTGAAATCAAGAAGTTTAAAATCTAATGACATAAAATGATATAGTCATTTTTTTATCTTTAATATAGATCCATTTGTCATATTTATCATTTTAAATCTACTTTTGTTATAGTATTATCAAAAAATTATGTCACTATTTTGAACTTATTCCAAATCATATAACAACTTTTCTAATCCATAATTTTTTTTTCTCTGAAACAGAAAACCTTGATGAGATAATAAATTGTGGTGCAGAAAACCCTATTGCAACCGTCAGTGGAATGAAGCTTGTTTCAAGCTATTGGTGGATTGTGGTGCTTCATTTGTTTGGCACTGTCCACGAATACATACATTCCAAGGATGGCCACATTTATTATATATCATTTTAAGAAGTGTGATGCGGGTTAGTCAAGTTTACTAAATTAAACTTTTAGAAGCAAAAAAAAACCAAATAAATTTGCAATTTTTAATTATATTAAATTCTGTAACTAATTTCAAGACCAAATTCATATTGTAAAATAAAATTTTAACTAATAGTGATTTACATAAAATTCCATTTTTTACATAAATTATTAATTTGGAACCTAAATTATGAGATCAACCATAATAATAAAGCACAACGGTGTACGTATAATGAAAAACTTTACAATAACTGATGCTTAGTTTATACAGGCGATCGGAACAATCCTTATTGTCCAAAAGGTCCATACCAAATCGTTTTGTATGCTTGAACGAGACTTGATCCTCACCTGCCCTTCTCTTTTTTGTTCCTGATTGCTTCATTGAGCAACGAAGATTTAACAGAAGCAGAGGGCTCGATGGCTTTCCGGATCTTGAACAGGTTCCAAGCTGTTCCTACTGCATGGTCTGCTGTTGCAAACACATCCTCTGTTGCTTGCCCTGCACTCTCTCCAAACCTATAATTTCACCAAATTCCTTTCGTAAAATTGCTGATTAAACAACCATTTTTCCAAATTGCTTAGAGCCTTAGACTCAAACAATCTTACTGGTTTGAAACGACTCCCGAAACAGCAACAGAGGTGGCAGCCATGGTGTTTCTTTCAGCTGCCTCTATTGCATCAAGAACGCTGTCTGCAAGTGGAAATCCATGAGTCCGATCACTCTTATCGACACTGTTTAGTTAGTCGTAGTACTTACTGACTGCATCGAGCGAGGCCATGAGGACCTCTCCTGGAAACGTTCCCATTAAAGACTTGGCGGTTCTTGTTCGAGCCAGCGGCGCTGCCATCAAGCCGGTGAACCGAAGAACGCCGTCGAGCAAGCTCCCGCTCATCTTCTCTGTCATCTCTGACACCTTCCTCACCCTGAAAACAAAAGGTAAATGAAATATTTTCATTCGGAAATTTAATTGGTATGGTCTTTACCGTCGGAGAGTTTTATTTATCTCTCCCTCTTTTCCTCCCTCCTTCGTAGCTCTCCTCGCTGATGCGCTAGAGTTGTTTGGTGAAGCTTGAGACTGAAGCAGAGAAGCACCCTTTTCAACCTATATATGGAAAATATGTTTTAGAATTGATTGGAATGACAACAGGAGAAAGGAAAGACGATGGAACGGACCTGTCTGGCGTAGGCATTACTGCACATGAAGATCCCTTTCACGAGCTGACCTGTTCCTCCGGCGATGGCCGTCGCCAGCGCCCCGTTGTAATCCCCTATCCTCGGAGTGTACTCCCTCCAATCGACAGCCGCCGACCTCGGAGAGCCTCTCGAGAAGCAGGCGTTCTCCTCGAGGAACTTGTCGAGGGGAGCCAAGCTCTGGTGGGGCGGCGCCGGAAAGGTGACCCCATAGTTCAATAACTCGTGGCAGTGCAGAGTGAAGAGGTAGTGGAGCGGGTCGAGCTTGATGACCGGCTCGTCCTTGGTGAGGGGCCATCGGAGGTGGGATCCGACACTGACCACCGTGCCCAGCGCCTTGCCTTCCTCCTCGATGCTCAGGATCGCGAGGTCGCCCCTGGCGAGCTCCATCGGCGCCGCATCGGGGTCTTGAGTGACGAGGTGGACGGAGGCGTTTGGAATTCGGAGGAGAGTGGACTCAGTGCGGGCGGGGAGCCTCGGGAGGGAGGCCGTCGTCGGATGAGAGATGCACCCGCCCATGTTTGATCGATGGAAGTGGAGGAGTGCGAGAGAAGATCAATAAGCAGTCTGTAAAGTGAAGAATAAAAGGGCATGCATCGGATGCATGGTTTCAACTAGGCACTTTATTCTGTGAATTATATTTAATTAATGCCAACAATTTAAATTAAAATATTAAAATTACAAAATAAATATTTTAATTATATATATATATATATATATATATATATATATATATATATATATATATAGAGGCTGTTAAGTTTAATAGATGTTGATTGGAAGGTCGTGGGTGGTCCGGCTCCCACGGGCGGCTGACGCTGCTGCAGACCCCTGCACACAATCAGACGATCCCCTCCTCCCCTTCGTTAGAGACCAGAACCCCAGGGAAAAAGTCCCCGGGTCAGGCCCTCCGACGCTCAAGTCAGATACTTTTTCCCCAGAAAAGACGCAGAGAGAAAGAAACGAATGCAAGTGAAAAGTTGTGGAGAGGAAAAAGTGACGAGAGAGCGTACCCGCGTACGAAGAAGCCCCTCTTTTTATGCCCCCTTCTCTCTTCTAGAACCTGCAACTAGACGCTGGGCTTTGTCGTGTAGTCCCGGACACCTGTCGTGCTGCTATTGATTGTGAAAGCCTCTTCTCGTTTAGGGACCTCGGCCTTTACACATGGATTTTGTCTTGTAATGAAGGACATCTGTCAGGCTGCTATTGGTTATGAGGGCATCTTTTCGGTTAGAAACCTCCGTCTTCGCACATATCGCTGATATGTAATGATTACCCCTTGACAGACAATTGTGCTTCTCCGACTCCCGCACGGCTTAGCTCATCCGATCTATTGTGGCCTGTGTCTGCCTCGCATCCTCCGATCAGATCCGGCCTCCAAGCGTCACCTGCGAGTCGGGCGGTCTCTAAACAGCTCTGCCGATCCCGACCTATACCCTGCGCTTTGTGTTTCCTGGCCTTCGAATCGCAGGCCTGTAGATCGAGCTGTCTCTAAACAGCTCTACCGATCCCAACCTGTGATTTGTACTTCCTGGCCTTCGAATCGCAGGCCTGTAGATCGAGCTGTCTCTAAACAGCTCTGCCAATCCCGACCTGTGATTTGTACTTCCTGGCCTTCAAACCGCAGGCCTGTGGATCGAGCTGTCTCTAAACAGCTCTGCCGATCCCGACCTGTGCCCTGTGTTCCGCCTGTTGTCTCCCTTCGTCTTTCTACTGCTTCGCCCCCTTGATCAACAAGTTTGTCTGGCCTCTGACTATCCCATATGCTTGACTTTGACTGCCCAGTCAGCTTGAATATTGACTGCCACATCACCTTGACTTTTGACCGTTATATGACCTTGACCCTTCTCATCCTTTCCTTTTGGGCCCCTCCATTGCCAGCCGTATCATATATATATATATATATATAAGATAGTGTGATACGCACAATCGTGCATTGTATGCGTCTTGCAGGATATCAACATTTTTTTTTCTTTTTTATTTTTTTTTAATTTTGAATTAAAAAAATAATTAAAATATATTTTAAAAATTTTATTTCTAGGATTCATGCTTCCCAATTGAGTTATAATTTGTAATCTATTTTTTTTAAAAAAAAATTACCTCTAAGGTTCAATTTTTCAATTGAGTTATAGTATTTAGTAAAAAGAAAAATTAAAAATGAAATAAATTTAAGTATTTATGGAGTATTATAATATATTTAGGGGATATATTTATGGATTAAGGATTTATATATAAGAAAATATTGATTTTTAAAATTCAAAATCGAAATAATAGATATCGTATGTTATTATTTGTTATTATTATTTTTTAAAAAAATTTGAATTAAAAAAAATTAATTAAAATATTTTTTAAGATTTTATTTTAGGGTTCATGCATCCCAATTGAGTTATAATTTTCAATATAATTTTTTTTTAAGATTTTATCTTAGGGTTTAGGTATCCCAATTGGATTATAATGTTTAGTAAAAATAAAAATTAAAAATGAAATAAATTTAAATATTTATGAAATATTATAATATGTTTAGGGGATATATTTATATATTAAGAATTTATATATAGAAATATTTATTTTTTAATTCAAATTATAAAAAAAAATAATTAGAAAAGGGTGATATGTTGTGCGCGCACAGTCGCGCATTGTGCGACGCGCAACATATCACCAATATATATATATATATAGCCGAGGTAAATGTCTCCTTTATGTGCTAGTCATTATTCCAAAGGCTAGTAGCCGCCCGTGATTTATCTCCTCCGTGTTGGCCCTGGGACGAGTTGGCCCTCGCTGGGGGCGAACGTATTCGCCTTTTGCCACCAGTGCGTGCCACCAATATAGAGAGAGTGAGAAAGATAATTGTTATGCTACAGACTTTATCTTGCGGATTGCTACGAACCAACTGTCACGTCATATTATTTTATTTTTTAATAAAACATTTCCTCTTTCTTTTTTCTTCTGTTTCTTCGTTCCGCACCTCGTCGCGCCCCGCATCCTCCTCCCGGTACTCCACCCGCTCCCCGTCCACCTTCTCGATGCGGAATCGCATCAGCGCCTGCTTGTCCGCCTGCGCATCCAGCCCTTCCACCAGCCACTCTGTGGACAGAAGGAAACACACCACCGTCAGACCGACGGCGCAGTTATCCGATGCGCTGCAGTTGTAGCAACCCCCCCTTTCCAAAAAGGAGTTGACGAGGATGCCGACGGAGCAGGGGGCATATTGCAGAATGTTGACGGTGAATGCTTGCATGGCGTGGCCCCCGCCAGAGATGAAGTTGTCGCTGGGGATGGCTTGCTTGTGGAAGGGCAGGATGACGATGGTAATATTCTTGTCGAGGGCGAGGGAGCAGACGTCGTCATGCATGCTACTGTAGGGGGGAGATGCAGATGTAGGGGAGAACCCAGATGCAGCCGCTGTCAAACTGCTTCTTGAAAAGCTTGAAGGCGTTCACGATGTGGTCGGAGTCGCAGACGAGGACGGAGCTGTGGAGCTTGTAGTGGATGAGGATGGCATCGACGCCGGCCAATGAGCTGGATGAGATGGAGGAGGTAGACACAGATGGGGTAGTGGGATGTCGACGTGATCGCGTTGAATTCCGGCGCGATCGTGTCCGGATTCCGACGCTTTTGGATTCCAGCGCGGTCGCGTCTGATTTCCGACGCGGTCGCGTCCGATTTCCGACGCGGTCGCGTCCGAATTCCGGCGTGGTCACGTCCGGATCACTGCTGGAATCGAGGCGCGACCTAGCGGCCGGCTTGCGACCGGGAGGGTGGCTGGCGACTGAGCGGGTGGCCAACGGTGACGAGGCGCGGCGAAGCACGGTGACAAGGCACGACGAGGTGCGGAACGAAGAAACAGAAGAAAAAAGGAAGAGGAAATGTTTTATTAAAAAAATAAAATAATATGACGTGACAGTTGTTTCGTAACAATCCGCAGGATAAAATCCGTAGCATAACAATTCTCTCTCTATATATATATAGAGTGGTGATATGCTGTGCACGGTCTATAAATTACAAAATAAATAGTTTACAAATTATAACCCAATTGAGAAGCATGAATCCTAGAAATAAAATTTTTAAAAAGTATTTTAATTATTTTTAATTCAAAATTAAAAAATAAAAGAGAAAAAAAATTTGTAGATATCCTGCGCGACGCGCATAGTGAGCGAGTGTGCGCGTCGTGCAAGATATTAGCATTTTTTTTTTTTAAATTTTGAATTAAAAAATAATTAAAATATTTTTTAAAAATTTTATTTCTCTGCTTCATACTTTCCAATTGAGTTATAATTTATGCGGGGGTTATAATTTGTGCGGCCGTCAGTAGCATGCTCTAATACATTGTTTTTATAAAAATAATTAAAAAATAATAATAATAAATTAAACCAATAAAATATAAGATTCATGTTTTCTCACAAATTTTAAATCGACAGAATAAATTAAATTAAATTATTAAAATTTGGATATAGATTGGATTAAAATTTAATCATTTAGTTAAAAAAAAATCACTATCTTAATGACCTCTTAGTACCAATCCAATGCCCCCAAGGTTATGATGCAACGGTAGGATATTCAAGTTATCATCCAAATACTCACGGTTTGAACCCTAACTATGACGAATTTGTAGGAATTTTTTCTCCAAATAGGGCATGCAACTAAAGGATGTTGGACTCTTAGGCTGTCCGCTGCGAACGATTCCCGATTACCTTGGTGGCCGGTGGGAAATTTTCATGGGACCGGCCCGGTCGCCTCTAGGCTCGACGTTACCCAGCCTGATTAATCATTTTTTTCCTTAGTACCAACCCAATGAATATAACGATGGATAAATACAGGTATACAGACATTAAGTGTATGATAAGATAACTCTCAGATCATTAGTTTCTGAGAATCGACCTCCAATTATTACACCAGAGATACCATGTGTCTACCATCTGCGCTATACCTTGGGGACATAATTGAACCATTTAGTAGGTATCATGCAGATACGGATTGTAGGATTGCACAATCTTTTGATCCGAAAAGTCTCAAATCGTTTCGTAGATCATTTGGAGTCATCTTATGTGATAGAGTCGGAATAGAATTGTTGGAATTACTTAGGATCGATATAATCAGTACGATCTTGTATTAAAAATGATGGCTCTAGGGGGGCCGTTGATGTGACGGTTCCACAATTTTTTTTGTATTACAAATGATTCTAGATATTTTGTGAAAAAATGAATATTCTTAAGGTTTAATACAATTATTATTATTGTGGCAATAGAAATTTTATAGCGTTATATTTTGTGATATAAAAATATGAATATAAATATTATTAAGTGTTCGAGTGTTATAATTAGTGGTGTAAACAAGTCAAGCCACTTACAAGTTATTCGGGTCTCGGCTCAAAAAAAAGTTCATTGAGTACATTCAATTAAGTTAACGAGCCGAGATCGAGTCTGATTTCGAGCTTGAAAATATTATAAAGTCGAGCTCGAGCTTAATAGTATTTGTTTCGTGTCCTTACGAACATGTTAATTTAGAGGCTCGCGAACGTATTCGTTAAGAGTTTCATGAACATATATATATATATATATATATATATATATAATAATAATAATAATAATAATAATAATAATAATAATAATATGTTATTAATTATTATAGCTATTTATCTTAAATGAGCACGAACTAAGCTGGTTTAAAAATTAAACGAGTTTTTTTTTATCCGAGCTCGAGTCGAACTTGAGCTATTTAATTTTATTACAAGCTGAACTCGAGTTTAAGTACTAAGCTCGAAACGAACTTGAGCCGAGCTTGAACTTAAGGATAACGAACTGAGCCTCTTACTGTTAAACTGTAATGTTGAAGGTTGACGATGATATATATAAAATTATTAATTTATTTATATATAAATAATATTTTTAATATTTTTTAATTATTAATCATTTTATTATTTTATTAAGAATCTAAATATTTTAATAATTAATTTTAATGAAGCTCAAAATAAAATTGGGTTAATATATATATTTTTTATTTTTATATTGAAAATAATTTTAGTATTTATTAATAATTTATTAATTATTTTATATAAAAAATATGTGCTTTCATAGAGCATTGGCTTAGATTTAGCTGGTAGTTTAAATTTTTTAATGGCCATGGTAATTTTACCGATAAATTTAAAATTTTTATTTTTTAAAGATAGATATACCGAATTTTTTTTTTTTTTTGTTATCGAACGCTATAAAGAATTAAGAAAAATTTTAGGGTTTAAGGTTAAATCGTCTGAGGCCCTCGCCGGCTCGCCCTTCTTCTCTCTCGCAATTTTTTCTCCCCCACTGCGTGCCGCACGCTTTCTTCCTTTTGTTTTCTCCTCCTCTTCTTCTTTCTCTCTTCCAGTAGCAGCATCCTCTTCATCTGTTGCCGGCGACATCACAACCTTCTTCCTCTTCCCCCACCCAACAGCAGCAACCCAACCGGCTGCGGCTCCTCCCCTACGCGCGGCGCCTGTGTCATCCTCTCTCCTCCATTCTTCTCTTGCTGCACCAGCAACGCCGCTGTGCCTCCGCCACGCACACGTGCCGGTGATAGCTGCCGGAAGCCACTCCCTTCCTTCCGTTTCCTGCGCCCACAGCCGGCCACCGGCCGCCGTTGAGCTAACGGTAAGAGGACAACCGGCCTTCCTCCACTTGCCTCCTTCCCCTTTTCCTTTTATTTCTCCTCCCTCTTCCTGCTGCTCCGACACCTACGGCCATCAGTCGGCTGTTTTTTTTGGCCGAGCCAAGAGCGATCCTCCTCCTTTTTCAAGCCTAATGTATCCTCGTTCAACGAGATTGTTGTTCATATGATGACCAATTGAAGGTAAGGATGGATAAATAGTTATTTGTTGATATTTGTTTAGGTTTGATTGGCTAGAGTGTTTGAAGGAAAGTTGCAAGATATACATTTTATTTTATTAGATTTCTAATCAGGTTGGTTTACCTAGTTTATGATGGAAAAAATGATAATGAATAAATAAATAAATTTGTAATTCGATAGTAATAAGTGTTGTATGAAAATTAGGATTATATTAAGGTAACGAGATTAATAATTGATCTGTTAGTTTTGATTTTCAATCAAATTCTTAAATTTTTGTATTACTATCATTATTGGATATTTATCAATTTTCATATTGTATATGTAGATACGAATTCGAGTGGAGCACGTTGATTTGTAGACACTTGGAGTTTTTACTATAAATAGAGGTGGGTAAATTCATTCTTTGACTTATATATATATGTCCTTGTGCATGAATAAATATAAAAAATAAATTATATATGCTTGTATAAATATTTTCAAAAAAAATGAGATTAAAATAATATTTTTAAAATAGTGAAATGGGTTTTAGAATAATTAAACTATTGGGGGATAAATAATTAATATTCTTTTATGTTCACATGTAGGATTCATTTTGTAATTAAAACGGAGAGGGATTGTTTTCAAAATTAAATGGGTCTTCTAAATTATTCCTCAGTTGGTACCTGCCATTACATCTGCTTCATCTTATACGTTTGTTAATGATGTAGATGTAGATACTTATATTTTTATGTTGTATAATGCTTATCTGTAGACCCTATAATTATATATAAAATTAAATAATTTATACTAAAAAGTTGATTTAGATTGAACTCAGAATAGAGTAATTATGGTTAAAAGAATTAAAGTAAAATAATAAAGATGTTAAGAGGGAAAGAAATACTAAAGAGTAAAAATTCTGAGCTTAACCTTATAGTAGAGTACTTGTCTACCCATAGGTGGATTTGATAGAGAGGGGTCGCCCCTATTTAGTATTTCTTTATGTGAGGCCGTGATAATGTTGTTTACCACCAGTGAGGGCTTTTAGTACACATGTCAGATAATGTTATTACACTATGAGGAATTGACTCTAGTGATTCACTTCACGTTTATACATAGTGATTAAATAATGATAATTAAAAATTATTATAATCAATGATAAAAAACGACAAGTTAGTAATTTAAAAATATTATAATCAATAATAAAAGATGATAAGTTAGAGTAATAGTAATAAGTATCGATAGACGATCAACATGAAAAAAAAGTAACTAATTATATGTATAAACTAAAGAACTAAAAGAATAATTTAAAGATGGATACAAAGTTTGGACATGACCTTTTAAATAAGATTCATATACATTTTTTTTGTTTGGTTTTTTGTTTTATTGCCCATGGGTTATCCTAGTTGGTGCCTACATAAGTGTTTGTTGTAATAGGTCTTGGTGTCAATTTTCAGCGGTACGAAAATGCCTCGTTGGGTGCTTCATCTCCCTCATGCAAAAGGTTGCTATGCTAGGGCAAATATCTCTCGTGATTTACCCCCTTCCGGACCTCCCTCATGCAATATACATCTTTTTTTATTACTCACTTAGAAAATTTGTGTTTACCATATACTCTCCTCAACCTCTAGGTTTGCAAGCAAGGACAACCTTCTGATATTATAGTCGGTTTCGGTTGTTTCATAGAATTGCTGAGAGATCTCAACTAGTTAATTCCTAGTTTGATTTTCTTTTTGTTTTATTTATCTAATGTTGTCTGTATAGTTTTTGTTGTACTTGTAGAAACAATATTTATATATAAAGTTCGTTGAATTTCTTAATTATTTTAAATTAGTACATGATTAGTCGACTCTTGGTTCTCTTTTATTATTGGTGACATACTTCTTGGTAGGTGGGAATTGCGCCCCCAAGATGTTGCACACTTGTCACCATCGCCACGGTTGTCGTCGACAGTCGTCGTGGTGCCTGCTTCCTGAAGCGGCTGCTGTGCCTGCTAGCACAAACAATGGCCATCAATTTGCCGCTTGCTGCACCCATACATTTCTTCCTCATCTTTATGTTAACTTCCTCTCTTCTCTCCTTTGGTTTATCATCTCTACTCCTCTCTCATGTTCCATGGCTCTTGTGCTGGTGTTGTAGCTTGGCACAACTCAATACCCTTGGTCTAGTTTTCCAAAACAACATAGTTCCATTTCTGTCAAGTGTTAAAGAAAGAGGTGGACAGAACAAAAGAGAGGCATACCTTGAAGAAGTATCACTGTAGAGAAACCCTAATTGCACCTTATTTTGTTGTTTGCGGAGTAGCGTCAGGAACGTAGCAAAGGCTTTGTCGCTTGCAAAGGAGTGTCAGGAATGTGTAGCTACGCTTGCGGATTGCTCTGTCAATGTCTCATGCCTTCTCAAATGTAGGGAGGAACAAAAAGTTTGCTCGTCTAACCTGCATTGGTAACACTTTTGCAAACCTTTAAGGATTTTAGGAATTTACGTCTTTTATCATATGTTTTTTTTTATCTTTGTAGTTGGGGTTCTTTTATTCTCTATTTGTTTTATTATTTTTCTTGATCACTAGTAATGTGATTGTGATGCAAGACTTATTATAGCGAAAGATTTTCTTTATTGTTTCTTTTAATAACTTGATTGGAATAATATATAGTTTTAAAATCTTTGCATTTATCTTTTTAGTCTAGATTTGATTTAGTAGATACTGGGGAAAATTGTCATCGGCCCGTGTACCATGCGAAGTCTATAGCCAAGTACCATGCGAAGTCTATAGCCAAGCTGACCTTCTTGGGACATGGCATGAACATTTATACCATATAAATAAGGTTGATGGTTAATGTGTAGGATATAGATGCAACTGTATAATGAGATATGTTTGGGCTTATTTAATCAATTCCCTATTTAAGATATTTCAATTGTAGTTCTTTAAACTTTCTAACTCTCAGTTTACTCTCATAGACTGTTGAACAAGCTTCCAAGATTTAAAGAAGAAATGGAGACGGTTATGAGGAAGGTTCAACAAAAGTACAAAAAATTGAGGGAGGAAATGGGGAGATGGGATGAGTTGCAGTCAGGGTTGCTTTCTCACTTCCACAGTGCATCATCTATCATTGACAGACTGCGGGTATCATTCTTTTCTGTTCTTCATATTGTCAAGAATTTTATTGTTTGGTATGCCTTATAACTTTACCTCTCCAAACTCTCAATTCAATTCACCAGTTGTTTAAACTTTCTAGGGGGAATACCTTTTTGTACCATGACAAAAGAGGCTGTTTTAATGTGTAAGATTATTATAGAATACTAGTTTCTTAAGCTTAGTTGATGGACAATTTGACTGAATGTGCTGATGAAGTATAGCTGAAATAAGCTTTGTCTAGGTACTTTCATCACATCCAACAGTTAGTAAGCCTTATGTGATCCATGAAACACAAGTTTTTTTTTTTTTTTTCACTTTTCCACAGAATTGGTCATTTTGTTTGAAATATATTCCTATTCTCACTTTGTATACAAATTTAGGTTTATATTTTGCATATGTGTTTTCCAGATCAATCTCCTGGCAGTAAGTGATATTGGTCATAATTTTTAATATTTAATCAGTTATCATGGCTTTTTTATTTAGTTGCTTTCAGACATGAACAATTATGGTGCTCTGAGGGGCATTCCAGGCATTAAAGAAGCACTTTTGGGGAAGCAGATGGACACACTGCAAATGGTATTTTGTTCGATGAGAGAGAAGATGTAAGTTGCCTCTAGTAAGCTTAAATTGGTATTCTTGTTGTCCGCACCATTCTGTAGTTTGATTTAAATAACAATCTGCTATTACTTTGACAAACTAACAAGATGGATTTGGCTGGTCAGGTAGTATTCCAGACCCTTATGCTCAAATGCCAACTTAAAAATAAATATGTATATTCTCTTTGTACAGTACTACCCCTTGTCCACATTGTTGAATACTGTATCCTCAAAAAGTGTAGATCTGCAGATATAGATATGGTTGCACTTTGCCCTTTTACTATTATTTAATTGTATTTTGCAACTTTAAGTGACTAAATAGATATGATCTAGTGGTATTCAGGATACTCGTTCTTGAAAAAAAATTATACCACTTAAAATAAGTGTGCTCACTATACTTGTTTTGGCAAAGTCCAAGTTTATTTGCCTCCTGCAACTGATTTTGATTTCCAGAAAAACGCCAATGACACAACATACTTTATTATGCATTCTCCTGTTGGCACTAATACATAAAATTAGGGAGGCATTTTTTAAGAATTACTTAACCAATTTATTGTTTGCTGGTTCAACAAAATCTCTTCTTGTTTATTTCCTTTTGCTCCTTAATTGTGTATAAGCAGGGAAGAATTTCATGCAGTTGTCTTGTCTCTTGAGAAAATTGCACGAGATGCAAACCAGTTGGTGAAAGGAGGTTCGGCACTAACTCCTCAGCAAATGAAGCTTCAAATTGGATTGTGGCCAAGTCTTGATTATTGCTTGGAAGGGCTTAGGACAATTTATGAGATGCATCAATCTGAGTAAGAGATTCCTTTCACAGCTAATATTTCTTGGCTGTTTCAATAACAAGAGCTGAATTGCATAAAATTACAAAGTTTTTAAATGTTTCTAAAGCCAAACATATCAAGTTTATTATGTCGCCATGGTTTGGTTGTATGTATTAAGCTCAAAAGAAATAAAAACTTTCAATATTTGTTCTCATTTTTCAAATTAACAATATTTTGAACTTGTAAGGGCGTCTGAATTACAACAAATTACTTTCTTGTGAGAATGGGAAACTAGGATCATATTTGATTTTCTCTTTTCCTTGGTGAAGGTCTGATGTTTGCTGATATTGGATTTTGTATTTTCCAGATATACTCTTAAATTATCACTTGTGACCTCCTTGACTTTAAAGTCCACGTAAGTTTAACTGCCTTCTTTTTTTTCTATGATCATTCTTATCATGTGATTTTTATGATGCAAATATTACTAAGCCTTCTGGTTATAATTAAAAAAAGATGAATGCTCATCTAAAAATCATAGATGCTTGTCATCATTTGTTGTTGAATTTAAGCTAATAAGTTATGGTTTCAAAGGGTATTAGTGAGGAAAAGCCTTTTGATTGTGAAGTTTTGGGTTGGGAGCAAGGTTGTTAGGATTGAGATCCTAGGAGTGGTTAAAACTGAGATCGGACTGCAATAAAATTTAAAAAAAATAAATGGCAATTATGACACAAGTACTAACTATAACATCAATTATGAATATTTAAAATTTGTAGCATTATAAGATGATAGAGCATAATTAGGAGTATTTACACTGCAAGCTGTATGAATCATCCAACATAACAGAGTTGCATTCTTGCGTAGCAATTAGTAACTTTTATACTAACTATTTAGAAAGTAAAAAAGAGTTTTTATAGAATTCAAAGCTTCTTGGAAGATATAGTATGTAAAAGATGATATCCTTTGAGGGTATCTCATCCGTTGAAATGTCCATGTAATGTAAATATATTTCATTTGTCAAAGTTATTAGGATCAAGATTCTATCTAGGGATAGTGAGGGAAAGTGAGCCAAAATTAGATCCTGCTTAGGATTTGGATAGATTATGCCAATTTGGGTGGAGCATAAGATTTGATGTGGCATTACAATTTTGACAATGGGAGTATATTTGTCAGATTAATTATTTTTATTTTGGAAATCCAATATGATTCAAATTGCTTTCAGTTATTTGATCCAAATCAATTTTTTTTCCTAACAAATGAACTGTTACTGGCTTCATTTGCTCCACAATCTACTTTGTCACATCTGGTTCATTATCGTGCAAATAGGATATTGATTCTCAAACAGGGATGTCAATATTCAGTACGTAACTTTTTGTGTTAGTTCTGCTGAGATTGCTGCAATGAACCAGCTCTTGGTAGATCAACCCAACATCCCAAAAGACCAAGGTACGGGTTAAATTGGTGCCTCCAAATGTGTTTTTAGTCGGGAGAATCACCATGTCCTTGTTATGTTAGTTCTTATTGTAATTTTATTTTCATTTGTACAGTGCAAGCAATATTTGACAGGATATTTGCGGAGGAGATCTGCTGATTCTTTGGTTGGTCTTTGTATTTTGCAACAGCTCACAACTTTAAATATTAATTCTTCAAGGTTTTATAGAGCTTCTTGACTTTTCTGGATGAGTTGTTTTATAGTGGTGTTAGTACATCCACCACTAGAGACATCCCTTCCAGTTATTCCATTAAAGAAAGTAGCATTTGCCTTCAGCTATACCTGCTGGCAGCTGATGTAGCCCTACAACATGTTTCTTTACCACGTGGAATTTACTTGATTTTTCTTGGAATTATATCAATTTTGTGATCGGATGGCATTTGTGATTGAATTATTCCATAGGCAAGCTTTCAAATATTATTTAGTGTTGATGGCAGTCTCTAACTAGAACAACATAGTTGTATGTCATATTAGAGTATTGATTCATCCTTTCGGATGGATCTAGTGGTTATTGCATGAGGTGTTGTCATCATGAGGTCTGGGGTTCGAATTTCGACAAAGTCGAAGTAAATGTCTTTTTTATGTGTTAGTCATTATTCTAAAGGCTAGTAGCTGTCCGTGATTTATCTTCTCCGTGTTGATCTTAGGACGGATTGACGGGGACGCTGGGTGTAAGCGTATTCATCTTTTGTCATAGAGTATTGATTCTCTTAGCATTTTATTGAAGTTAATTCTATAATTTATTAAGGCTCATTTTAACTAATGCTTTTGAGTTAATTCAAGGAAATGCTTTCCAGTCGTCTGGCTTAAGAATTAATTTTTTTTTCATTCATTTATCAATCGTAGTTAACCATTAGGTGTTGGATTTAGTTGTACCAGTAATGGAAAATGTAGAAAAGTAGAGGTTCAGATGTACATGTTTACATATCTTGTTAGTGGAGAGAATTTTTTTTATATCATCTCACATAACCTCCGTGATTGTGAGATGGTCTCTGATTGTTAGAGTTTATTAGGTGATAGAAGAAAATATAATCTGGGTATTTTATGATAGTTCTAAGGAATTTATTTTATTCATAGTTGTACTTCTTTTGTCGTTTATGCTTTGCATCATTATTGAAGTTGTTGAAGGAGAATAACTAACTTATTAATGAGAAATTAATTAGTTTTCACAGGAATTTTTAAGAGAATATTTCTTGACAATCACAACAGACTGTCAAAATATTGTCTGCTGTTTGTTTGCTGAATGTATCAGAGCCACTTCACCTGGCTGGCCATGCTACTTATTATTAAATTAATCCGCTCAATCATATATTACATACTGTAAGACCTTGTTCAAATTTGAACTAATATGATACCTTATTATGTCATAAGCATGTATGTTACAACTATATTTTATGGGTACTATACCTTTAGCTAATTCAAACCCGTTCGACCTTTAATAAGCTGGGCATATACAGAGAGCTATATGTTCCATCTACCCTCATCCGAACGATAATGTATGTATGAAGAATTTATGGGACAAAATATTATTAAGTTTGTCTGGGCTTTGTTCGGTCGAGTGTCTATAGGGATCTTATGTCCGTTCAGTTTTTATACGGCTGAACACGTATCGAGAACTATATAAGGTCAAGTACCTCTAGGTTCGTCTGGGCTTTATCCGACTGAATGTTCATAGGGAACCTTATGTTCGTTTAGCCTTTACCTGTCCTAGCGCGTATTAAGAACTATATAAGGTCAAGTATCTTTGGGTCCGTCTGGGCTTTGACCGGTCGGATATTCACAGGGAACCTTATGTTCGTTTAGCCTTTACCCGTTCAGGCACGTATCAAAAACTATATAAGGTTATGTATCTCTGGGTCTGCCCGGGCTTTGCCCGATCGGATATTCACAAAGAACCTTATATCCGTTCAGCCTTTACCTGGTCGAACACGTATCGAGAACTATATAAGGTCAAGTATTTTTGGGTCTGTTCGGGCTTTATCTAGCCGTGTGTTCACAGAGAACCTTATATCTGTTCAGCCTTTATTCGGCCGAACGTGTATTGAGAACTATATAAGGTCAAGTATCTTTAGGTCCGTTCGGGTGTTCACAGAGAACCTTATATCTGTTCAGCCTTTATTCGGCCGAACATGTATTGCGAACTATATAAGATCAAGTATCTCTGGGTCCATCCGAGATTTGCCCGGCCGATTTGCCCGAGTTTTGTTTGACCAGATATTCACATAGAACCTTATATCCGTTCAACTTGTATCTGTCTGAATGTATGTTAAGAGTTTTATAAGGTTAATTACCTTTAGGCTCATTCGGGCTTTGCTCGGTCGAGGACCTATAGAAAGCCTTACGTTCGGCCGAGCTTCGTCCGATCGAATTCTTCTAAGTCCAATCGACAATTAACTGACCAAGTGCTTTATTTCTCTTTTTCATCATAAAATCTTAGAACTCTTACATTCTACCAAGCTCACAATCGGTCAGCTTTATACGAGCATTTTACTTCGGAACCACTCGGATGAGATTTAAAGATTCCGAGATCAAATGATCAACAGAGTCAAATATGGGATATCCCTTCATCTCCATTTTAACCGCTACCTCATTTTGATATGACATCTATGCCACTCCTAAACTTACTCGCTATTACCCGTTTTAGATTCCATGTCTTGCAATTGCATTGTCACCATCAATCAACCCTGTCGTGAACTGAGCAGGTTCTATAGCTGGCCGGGTCATTGACTCGAACCTTAAAAAATGAACTTAAAAAAAGGAAAAGAAAAGTTTCTGAACATGTAGTTCGGTTAAGTGTCCAGAAGCAAGTGCCACCCTGAGCTTGTAAACTACAGTTCGATGTAAAAAACGAGAGAAGAAATTTTATCTGTCATGTCGTTGCTAAATAGGAATTGCTTTGCTCGTAAAAGAAAGGATTTATTTTGGTAAATGTTATAAAAAAAAAAAAACTACCATGTAAGAAACCAATTCAGCAAAACACCAAGTTATCTGGTTACTTGAGCAAAGAACCAATCTTTCTTATAAATATTGATACCAAGATTGTATATTAGATCACTTTTAGGATACAAGTCGGTATATTTCACCCTTAACCCATATTGTCTAAAACCTATCACGGTTAATGTAAAGTTTATCGACATATTTAGGATTAGGATTGGGAACGAAGAACTCGGCTGCAGAACATAAGGAATGCCAATGCCCCACAATGTTGGGCCTTCTCTTGGTAGTTTGTATACCCTAAGTCGATATTACCTCCTGTTTAAATTACCAAAGAAATAGTTAAATAACATGACTAACGGAGAGAACCAAAGAACTTGGTATAACTTTAATAATAGCCCTATAATTAAATTATCCTAATTATTTTAAATTAATTAATATTTTGATATGTTGTCAAATAAGTTTAAATTAGACTAGCTTATGTTGTATTGATATGTGTGTATAAATGTGCATAAACTTAGAGGAACACATAAATACCTAGTGGTCCAATCCAGTGGAGTACGGTCACTATAAAAATCAATATTTTGGGATGAATTTTGCGATGAATTATGCAACGAAATAGTTTTCGTTGCAAAAAAGGCATCACCCAATTCTGTGACGAAAATATGTAAATTCGTTGTAGAATTTGTGACGAATTATATTTTCGTCGCTAAATTAGTTGTAATTTTGCAACGAAAATTAAAATCGTCGCAAAATTACTAAATGCAAATTTGCAATGAATTCAATTTTCGTCGTAGATTTGGCAACATCGTCACCAACTCTTATTTCCCAGATTTAACGACAAATATTATTTTCGTTGCCAAATCTGTGATGAATACAGATTCATCGTCAATTTACTAATTTGCCAAATCTACGACGAATCCAGGATTCATAGTAGATTTGGCTATGAATGCAGATTCGTCATAGATTTGGCTACGAATCCACTAATTCATCACAAAATCAGTGACGAATCCTGAATTCATCGCAGATTTGTGACATAGTAATTTTACGATAATTTGGTGATGAAAATAATTAATTGGCAAGTTTGTCCCAAAATATTAAAATTTTATCAGAACCTAGCCATTTCTACATTTGATTGTGTTAATACAATATACATCAACAACCCATTACAAACCTGTTTATATAACACATCCTATTTCACAACATATACATCCTATTTATATTCTAATCCATATCAAATCCATACATCAAAACAAATCAATAGGTTACATACACATCCTATTTACAAATCAAATCCATAAGAATAAGTCAATACAAGAAGTATCAATTACATATCAAATCCACCATGTAAGTTAATAGATATATCACTAAATCATCATCTTCTTTCATAACAAACACTTTCTTCTCTTTCAATTTTTCTTATTTTCCTATATTAAAACAAACAAACAAATAAAAAGAATTATTTATATAAAAAAAATCCTATAAACTAACACAAAACTTAATACTTACTTTCTACGTGGATTTTCAATTTGTATTTATTTTACCAACCCCGTTCAAAACAAATTAACAGTATTAATCACAAATACAAAAATGAAAGTTCACAATCAAATAATTAATGTTCATAAATACTAATTATGAGATAAATAACATTCATACATAAATAAAGTCATGAAGAACCATCACCACCATCATCGTTGTCGTCGTTGCCACCATCATCATCGGGACAAGGAGGAATCTGATTTCGAGCGAAGCTCAACTGAAGATGTTGCATTATGAAGTCTTGTTGTTGGTGCAATTCGCTAATTTCTTGATCCTTTTACAACATTTGTTGATCTCTTTACGCCATTTCTTAATCCCTTTGCAATATTATCTCATTCAAATGAGTAACCTCTTTAATCAAACTATTTATTTGGGCCCGTACTACTGGTGGGGTGTGTAAGAACTTTCGAGTCGCAAAAATCGCTTTTTGTGTTATGGAAACCCCGAAATTCTTGCCACGGATCCGTGCAAAGATAAAAACTAACATATACATAGTTTTCTCCTAGATCTATACTAGATCTACATGGTAGAGATTATACTTTTGTAGCAAAGCCCTTCGCTTATCCCGCTCGTCCAAAAGATGTCGGATCTCGAAGAGTGTCAAGTGAACACTCCTCTACAAGTATCCACACGGACAAAAGGTGGAGGAAAAACCACTTAGAGTGTGCTAGCACTCTTGGGTGGCTCGGCAATAGAGGAGAGGGAGAGATTAGAAGAGAGGAGGAAGAAGATGATATCTTGAATAAGCACTTGATTGCTTCACATAAAGTGGCCGACCACTTTTCTAGAGGTTTTATACCTCCATATTGTTAGGATGTATACTAAAAGCCTAGCTTTTGGTACAAACATTTATCTGGAAATAAGAATCACATTGGTCAAATGTCTACATTTATGATAAATGTAGTTGTTCAATTAATTTATATTGTAGATAACATGGTGTGTGGTGTTACACACAGAGGATCATGTTATCAGTACCTTATAAATTATAAACAGTAGCTCACGACCAAGATGGAAAGGAACAAACCATTGGAAGATCGTAGTGTAATTAGGTATTAGTTTATCTTAACTATATAATTACACTAGTACACTTAGAGTGTATTGAGTAGGACCATTAGAGGTCGTTTCTTTTATACTGACTTTATAAAGGAACAAAGACCTCAGTTATTATGGAAGTGTGTGCTCTTAATCCTAATATAATAACAAGCGCATATATTTGATATTTATTTCTTTAATTTATCAATGGGTGAGATTTAGTTCAATAAATCAATAAGCCCGATAAGTTGGGAAATGATATCACTTATAGTGTGTATTTTTTATTATAGAAGGAAACTGTGTCCTAGTAATCTAGGTTGAGAATGTCCCCAAGAGGAGCTCATAATGATTGTCATGTTAAACCCTGCAGGTGGACTTAGTCTGACATGACGATAAGGTTGAGTGGTACTACTCTTGGACTAAGATATTAATTAAATGAGTTGTCAGTAACTCACTTAATTAGTGGACATTCGACATCTTAAACACAGGGAGACTAACACACTCATAATAAGAAGGAGCACAAAAATGTAATTTGGGATTGGTGCGGTAGTTCAATAATAGTTCTCTAGTGGAATGAATTATTATTGATAAAATTAAGTTGTGTGTTCAGGGCGAACACGGGAGGCTTAATTTTATCGGGAGACCAAAACCAATTCCTCCTCTCGGTCCCTATCGTAGCCTCTTAATTATAGAGTACTATACTCACCTATACCCACCTTCTTACCCATCCTATAGGGGCCGGCTAAGCTAGCTTGGAGACCAAGCTAGTGTTGGGGTTGCAAGGTTGCAAACATAGTCCCATATTGAAAACACATGGAAAAGATCATGGGTTTATAAGAGAAAGATATCTCCATTGACATGAGGCCTTTTGGATAGAGCCCAAGAGCAAAACCATGAGGGCTTAGGCCCAAAGTGGACAATATCATGTCATTGTGGAGATATCTAAATTCTTTTCGATCCTACAGTTGGTATCAGAGCCCGGACTGCCAGAAGGTTTAACCGCCGACTGTGCATAAGAGCTATGGTCTGATTGAACCATGTGAGTACAATATTGACCTTGAACAAAGAAAGTGGGGGCTCCTATGTTCGGATCAAGAGGACCAGACACCAGGCACGAAGTCCTAGTAGGTCGGGTAGACCGAGGGGCAGGAAGTCCTAGTAGGTCGGGTAGACCGAGGGGAAGGAAGTCCTAGTAGGTCGGGTAGACCGAGGGGCAGGAAGTCCTAGTAGGTCGGGTAGACCGAGGTGCAGGAAGACCTGGTGGGTCAAGGATCGGATGTGGGAAGCCCATGGTCCTTTGTTTGAGGGGGGGATTGTTGGGGTTGCAAGGTTGCAAACATAGTCCCATATTGAAAACACATGGAAAAGATCATGGGTTTATAAGAGAAAGATATCTCCATTGACATGAGGCCTTTTGGATAGAGCCCAAGAGCAAAACCATGAGGGCTTAGGCCCAAAGTGGACAATATCATGTCATTGTGAAGATATCTAAATTCTTTTCGATCCTACAGCTAGGGCCGGCCATGGTTTGGTTCATGGGTGAATTCATGTGGCCGGCCCTAGCTTGAACTCAAGCTTAGGTGGCCGACCCTATTAAAATAAAAAGAAATTTAATTTTAAAAATTTTTCTTATGTGGATAATATGATTTAAAAGAGAGTTTAAAAATTTAAATCTTTCCTTTTATAAGATTCTACAAAAGATTAAGAGAAGAGCTAAATCTCTTTCCTTATTTGTAGATTAAAAGGTTGATTTTAATTTTTGTAAAAACTTTCCTTTTAATCATGTTCATGATTTAAAAGAAAGTTTAAAAATTAAAAATTCTCTTTTATTAGTTTCTACGAAAGATTAAGAACAGATTTAATATCTTTCCTTATTTGTAGATTGAAAGGAGATTTTAATTTTTAGAGATAACTTTCCTTTTTAGAAATTATCCACATGTTTAAAAGAAAGTTTTTAATTTATAAATTTCCTTTTTATTAACCAATCATGAAGGGATAAAAATTATTGGATAAATTTTTATAAATTTCCGGAAGCAAATAAAATAAGGAAGTTTTAATTTGTGTTTAAAATTTTATTTGCTTGGAGATATTAATGTGGCCGGCCATTGAAATTGAGAAAAGAATTTTGATTTTAATTAATTAAAATTTTTCCTTTTCATGGAAAAAGAATTAAGGAAGTTTTTATTTAAATTTCCTTATTTGCCAAGACCAAGGATTATAAAAGAGGGGGTAGAGGTGCCTTCATGGTGAATGCCTCTATTATTTTCTCCTCTCTTTTTCTCCATGGGTGTGGCCGGCCCCTCCTCTTTCTTTCTTCTCCATCTTGTGGCCGAACCTCTTCATGCTCTTGGAGTTTTAATTGGTGGCCGGATTCTAGCTTGAAGAAGAAGGAGAGAAAGCTTGTATCCCTTGGAGCTTGGTTGGTGGAAAAAGTTCTTCATCCTTTGAAAGTTTTTGCTTGGTCGAAACTTGAAGGAAGAAGAAGAAGGTGCTAGGTGGTTCTCGTCTCGGAAGATCATTGCCCACACAATGTCCGAGGTTAGAAGAGGAATACGGTAGAAGATCAAGAGGTCTTTGTTTTCAAAAGAAAGGTATAACTAATAATGTTTTTCCGCATCATGCTAGTTTTATTTCATTGTAAAAATACCAAATACAAGAGGCATGCGATTCTAGTATTTCGAATTTATTTTCGATGATGTGTTTTTTTGTTTTTCTTTTTCCTTGTGATTTGATTGTTGTTTTGGTTGACCTAAAGTTATTTAAGGAAATTAAATATTAGCTTTCCTTAAAAGGCTTTGTCTAGTCGGTGGTGGTTGCTCTCATATCCAAGAAGGTCATGTGCCTCGCCACGTTAGTACTGGAAGCCAATTTTGGAAATAAATATTTAATAGAATTAATAACCTAGGTGATTTGGATAGAAAGTGTTAAGTTCCGCAGGAGATCCAAGTCTAAACTTAAAAGAACAAATAAATTAAACTTTGGATCAAACATGTTAAGTTCCGCAAGCGATCCAAGTTTAATTTAAAAGAACACATGGTAGCTAGGAAAAGGTTCAGATCTTTGTACAAAATTTTTGTACAGTGGAACCATTAGGTTTTCCGAGTAGCAACCAAAAATTGATATCAGAGCTAGGGTTTTGCCTCTATGTATTTGGTATTAGTTTAATTATGCACATGTCATACATAATTTAGGCAGGATAATGATAGGATGTGCTAACTTTGTGGATGCAGGATCCAACTATTATGACTTATAGTTATTATGTGTGTGATTGGACCCTTGGACATGTCAAGGGCATTTTATTGTGTGTGCATGATTGTATTATAAAATACAGCAGGAGCTGTATTTAGTTTTATTAGGATTTTATTTTTTGATCTAATTGCATGTACATTTCTTTTATGGAATATAGGATCGATGGATGTAAATTTTATTTTATGTTCGATCTAGTTTACATGTACATTCCTTTGAGGAATATAGGATCAAAAAATGTAAAATTCTATTTATGTCGCGGATCGAATCTTGCAAGGCGTGGAACCTTTTGAGGACCAGAGGCGCAGCGGAACAAGGAGCAAGATGGATGCGACTAGCGGTGGCCAAAAATGGTAGCAGCTAGGGTTGGCGACACACGGAGGACAGCAATAGATAAAAGCCATAATAGTTAAAAATTAGTTTTTCTATTTATTGCTTTTTATGTTGTGTTGTGTGTTCTTGTTAGTATGCATGCTAAGTAGGCTAGCATAGTCAAAATTCCTCACTTTAAATAACTAAGTGGGAGAGGGATTTATTTTTAAAATAAATTCCACGGTCTCCATTACTGGTTTATAAGTGATGCAACAAGCTTGCACGTTGGCTCTGAGTGCCTTCCTCCATATTGGATGAGCTTGTTTGCGGATCACTAGCTTAAACTTCCATTTTGGATGACTATAGGAAGTTAATTAAGAGCGTGTGATCTTCCCCATCGGAAGGGGCACAATCTTAATAATGGACTTAGTGTCAAGTAATGGTATACACTTAGGCACGTCTAATAGTATCCTCCCCATCGGAGTCACTGCTATTATTTGTGTGACCGAAGAAAATCAACTATTAATTTGTCAAATAAATAGGTTGACAAGATAATAAAATTAAAAACTCCTCTTACAAATGTTTGATTTTATATACGTCCATACTATCGTGGCATACAAAATTCAACGGTGTTTGAGGTAATTTTATTTTGTCATAAAGATTTATTGACAAGATAATTAATGGGTAAAACCCTCCTCTTACAAATGTTTAAATTTTGTATACGTCCACACTATCGTGGCATGCAAAATTCACGGTGTTTGAGGTGTTGGTGAATTTAAATAATATTGTTTGAGTAATCAATGTTATTTTAAATTCAAAAAGTTTTGACCAAATATTTGATCAAAGACAGATCAACTATTAATTTTATTCGTCATAAAGTAAAGTTGACGAGATAATAAAATTAATGGATAAAATCTCCTCTTTGATTTTGCATACGTCCACACAATCGTGGCATACAAAATTTATGGGGATTTTAAATAATTGATCTTGACCAAATATTTTTATGATTCTTAGGATTTAAAATGTTTGTCAATCCCCTAGTTGTTATACTATAGAAAAGACTTAGTAGTCCCAATTGTAATGATTGGAAATAGGACTTGGACATTAAGGTTGACTGTTTTCTTAGAACTAAGAACAATATAGGTGTATTTAATTCATTAGTTGAAACATGTTTAGTGGTGTTATCTACCAGAACCTGGAGTGTAGATACAGATGCCATTAATCATGTCCGCAATTCATTGCAGGGTTCCAGGAAACCTGACAACTAAATGAAAATAAAAACACCGTCCACATGGGCCCTGCTGTAAAAGTGGCAGCTGCTGCAGTGGGAGATGTTTATCCTTTGATAAGAATAAAACATGGATTTTGAGTAATTGTCTTTACGTACCAAGTTTAGAAAGAACTAGTTTTCAGTTTCTAAACTATTCAAAGAACTTGATATTCTGCCTCTTTTAATAACAAAGTTGTTATTAAGAAAAAGAGGGAAGTTATCTGTTCTGGTACGTTGGTTGGCAATTTATAAATCCAATAACTCCCTTGATGCAACAAATGGAAATTAGTAACACATCTTCTAACTTTAAGAGAAAGCAACCTTCGGAAATGAACCAATTATATCTTTGGCATCTAAAGCTAGGTTATATTAACTTAAGTAGGATTCATTGGTAGCTGATGAACTTTTGGGTTCATTAGTAGTGAAAATCTTTCCAACCTGCGAGTCTTACTTGGAAGAAAAAATAACCAAGAAGCTTTTAAGTCTAAGGGATATGGAGCCAAAGATATGTTAGAATTGGTTCATTCTGATTTGTGTGATCCTATGACTATCCAGGCAAGAGGTAGTATCGAATATTTCATCTATTTTATAGATAACTATTCAAGATACAAATACATTTACTTAATGTGCCGCAAGACTAAGTACTTTGATTAGTTCAAAGAGTACAAGGCTGATACAGAGAAACGTCAAAGTAAAAGTATCAAGACAATACGGTGAGATCGTAGTGGCAAGTACCTCTTGGGAGAATTTAGGAGTCACTTATCAAAAGTAGGGATTCAATCCAAACTAACTGCACCTGGTACACCCCTACAGAATGGTGTAGAAAAAGGAAGGTATAGGACTCTTATGGAAATAAGTAGATTGATGATGAGTTATTTGGAAAATTACCAAATTCATTTTAAGGATATACTCTGGAAACAGAAGTGAATATAGTACCTTCCAAAGTCAGAACTCTCTACTCATATAGAATTGCTAAATAGACATAAGCCTATTTTGAAGCATATTCGGATTCGGGTAGTCCAACACATATGCTGAAGAGAGACAATGATAAGTTGGACAGGAATTCACTTGTTTGTAAGTTATCCTAGAGAAATGAAAGTAGGTTTATAGTCTTAAAAATCAGAAGGTCATTGTTAGCATCAATGATCGATTTTTAGAAAAGGACTATATAATAAACCACAAGCCCATAAGTAAATTTGTTCTTAAAGAAATTATAAAGGACATGTCTAATCTAGTACCAACTGTACAAGATGAAATATCACAAGAAACTGCAACACGTATCACAATTGATATACAATTATAGACAGTACATCATCGTAGTGGGAGGGTTGTCAAACAACCAAAAGGATTCATGTTTTGGGAAAGTTTTTGGACTTGATCCCAAATGAACATGAGTCTGATCCCGGAAATATGATGAAGCACTCCAAAATAAAGATGCAGCATCTTGGCAAAGAGAAATGAATACAGAATTAGAATATAAGTATTCTAATCAAATCTGGAAGCTTGTAGAACCACCAGATGGTGTAAAAGCCATTGGGTGAAAATATGTATACAATAGGAAAAGATGGATAGACAGGAAGGTGGAAACTTTCAAAACAAGGCTTGATGAAAAAGGAAACTTTTTCACTGGTAGCTATGCTTAAGTCTATCCGGATTCTTTTATCTATTTGGCAAGTGGATATCAAGACAACATTCCTTTATGGAAGTCTTGAAGAAAGCATCCATATAAAGCAACCAGAAGGGTTCATTGCAAAGGGCAAAGAGCATCTTGTGTGCAAGCTCAATCAGTCTATGGACTGAAGCAAAGCTTCAAGGTCTTGGAACATCCGGTTTATCAAAGTAATACAGACCTTTGGATTTATTTAGTAACCGGATAAGTCTTGTGTATACAAAAAGTGTGATGGAGATGTGGTGGTATTTCTTGTACTATACGTAGATAACATTTTTGGTAGTTGGAAACAATATCAAAGTGTTGTCAGAAGTAAGGGTATGGTTGTCCAAACAATTCGATATGAAGGACTTGGGAGAATGTATATATTCTTTGGATCAAAGTAATAAGGGATCGCAAGAAAAGAATATTTTACTTATCCCAAGCTTCATATATTGAAAAAATCCTTGCTCGTTTTAAGCATGCAGAACTCCAAGAAAGGTTTCTTACCTTTTGGGCTTGGAGTAGTTTTATCTAAAGAGATGTCTCCGAAGACATCAAAGGAGATAGAGTAAATAAAGGCAGTTCTTTATGCTTCGGCTGTCGAAAGCTAATGTATGCTATGCACGAGATCAGAAATCTGTTTTGCCAAGGGCATAGTTAGCAGATATCAAAGTAACCCTGGACAAGGACATTGGACTACAGTAAAGCATATATTGAAGTACCTTAGAGGCACTAGAGATTATATGCTAGCTTACAAGGCAGTTAATTTGGTCCCTGTGGGTTGCATGGATTTTGACTTCCAATCGGATAGGGACAATATTAAGTCAACCTCGGGGTTTTGTGTTTACTTTAGGAGGTAAAGTCATAACTATTGAAGAGTGATAAGCATAGGTGTTTTTCTGGACTCCACCATAGAAGCTGAGTATATGGCAAGCCTCTGAGGTAGCCATAAAAGTTGAATGACTCAATAACCTCAAGATAGACTTAGATATGATTTCTGGTTTGTCCAAAGATTATTACAATATATTGTAATAATAGTGGTGCAGTAGCAAACTCGAAGAAACCATGAGTCTATAAGGCAAGTAAACACAATAGAGCGCAAGTACCACCCAATACGAGAAAATCGTATAAATGAGAGAAGTTGTTGCTGCTTAGATTGCATCAGATGATGACCTATAGATCTTTTCACTAAGACCCTTAAGACAAGAGCTTTTGATGGGCATGTTGAAGGGTTGGGATTCAGATGTATGACAGCAGATATGGCAGCTTAGTATTTTAGTATAAGTGGGAGATTGTTAGGATGTATACTAAAAGCCTAGCTTTTGGTACAAACATTTATCTGGAAATAAGAATCACATTGGTCAAATGTCTACATTTATGATAAATGTAGTTGTTCAATTAATTTATATTGTAGATAACATGGTGTGTGGTGTTACACACAGAGGATCATGTTATCAGTACCTTATAAATTATAAACAGTAGCTCACGACCAAGATGGAAAGGAACAAACCATTGGAAGGTCGTAGTGTAATTAGGTATTAGTTTATCTTAACTATATAATTACACTAGTACACTTAGAGTATATTGAGTAGGACCATTAAAGGTCGTTTCTTTTATACTGACTTTATAAAGGAAGAAAGACCTCAGTTATTATGGAAGTGTGTGCTCTTAATCCTAATATAATAACAAGCACATATATTTGATATTTATTTCTTTAATTTATCAATGGGTGAGATTTAGTTCGATAAATCAATAAGCCCGATAAGTTGGGAAATGATATCACTTATAGTGTGTGTTGTTGATTATAGAAGGAAACTGTGTCCTAGTAATCTAGGTTGAGAATGTCCCCAAGAGGAGCTCATAAGGATTGTCATGTTAAACCCTGCAGGTGGACTTAGTCTGACATGACGATAAGGTTGAGTGGTACTACTCTTGGACTAAGATATTAATTAAATGAGTTGTCAGTAACTCACTTAATTAGTGGACATTCGACATCTTAAACACAGGAAGACTAACACACTCATAATAAGAAGGAGCCCAAAAATGTAATTTGGGATTGGTGCGGTAGTTCAATAATAGTTCTCTAGTGGAATGAATTATTATTGATAAAATTAAGTTGTGTGTTCAGGGCGAACACGGGAGGCTTAATTTTATCGGGAGACCAAAACCAATTCCTCCTCTCGGTCCCTATCGTAGCCTCTTAATTATAGAGTACTATACCCACATTCTTACCCATCCTATAGGGGCCGGCTAAGCTAGCTTGGAGACCAAGCTAGGGCTGGCCATGGTTTGGTTCATGGGTGAATTCATGTGGCCGACCCTAGCTTGAACTCAAGCTTAGGTGGCCAACCCTATTAAAATAAAAAGGAATTTAATATTAAAAAATTTTCTTATGTGGATAACATGATTTAAAAGAGAGTTTAAAAATTTAAATCTTTCCTTTTATAAAATTCTACAAAAGATTAAGAGAAGAGCTAAATCTCTTTCCTTATTTGTAGATTAAAAGGTTGATTTTAATTTTTGTAAAAACTTTCCTTTTAATCATGTTCATGATTTAAAAGAAAGTTTAAAAATTAAAAATTCTCTTTTATTAATTTCTACAAAAGATTAAGAAAAGATTTAATATCTTTCCTTATTTGTAGATTGAAAGGAGATTTTAATTTTTAGAGATAACTTTCCTTTTTAGAAATTATCCACATGTTTAAAAGAAAGTTTTTAATTTATAAATTTCCTTTTTATTAACCAATCATGAAGGGATAAAAATTATTGGATAAATTTTTATAAATTTCCGGAAGCAAATAAAATAAGGAAGTTTTAATTTGTGTTTAAAATTTTATTTGCTTGGAGATATTAATGTGGCCGGCCATTGAAATTGAGAAAAGAATTTTGATTTTAATTAATTAAAAATTTTCCTTTTCATGGCAAAAGAATTAAGGAAGTTTTTATTTAAATTTCCTTATTTGCCAAGACCAAGGATTATAAAAGAGGGGGTAGAGGTGCCTTCATGGTGAATGCCTCTATTATTTTCTCCTCTCTTTTTCTCCATGGGTGTGGCCGGCCCCTCCTCTTTCTTTCTTCTCCATCTTGTGGCCGAACCTCTTCATGCTCTTGGAGTTTTAATTGGTGGCCGGATTCTAGCTTGAAGAAGAAGGAGAGAAAGCTTGTATCCCTTGGAGCTTGGTTGGTGGAAAAAGTTCTTCATCCTTTGAAAGTTTTTGCTTGGCCGAAACTTGAAGGAAGAAGAAGAAGGTGCTAGGTGGTTCTTGTCTCGGAAGATCATTGCCCACACAATGTCCGAGGTTAGAAGAGGAAAACGGTAGAAGATCAAGAGGTCTTTGTGTTCAAAAGAAAGGTATAACTAGTAATATTTTTCCGCATCATACTAGTTTCATTTCTTTGTAAAAATACCAAATACAAGAGACATGCGATTCTAGTATTTCGAATTTATTTTCGATGATGTGTTTTTTTGTTTTTCTTTTTCCTGGTGATTTGATTATTTTTTTAGTTGACCTAAAGTTATTTAAGGAAATTAAATATTAGATTTCCTTAAAAGGCTTTGTCTAGTCGGTGGTGGTTGCTCCCATATCCAAGAAGGTCATGTGCCTCGCCACGTCAGTACTGGAAGCCAATTTTGAAAAATAATATTTAATAGAATTAATAACCTAGGTGATTTGGATCGAAAGTGTTAAGTTCCGCAGGAGATCCAAGTCTATACCTAAAAGAACAAATAAATTAAACTTTGGATCAAACATGTTAAGTTCCGCAGGCGATCCAAGTTTAATTTAAAAGAACACATGGTAGATAGGAAAATGTTCAGATCTTTGTACAAAATTTTTGTACAGTGGAACCATTAGGTTTTCCGAGTAACAACCAACACATGTAATACCAAGAGTCATGGCTTTTGGTCTCCCTCATGAGGTGACACACAATTATGTGGCCATGATGATGTGAACCACTATCATTGGTCGGCCCCATGCCAAGTGTACAATGAGGTGGCATTTGGTCAAGTCAAACTTGACCCTTCATCTTCCATCTCAAATCAAGTCAAACTTGACCCATTTATCTCCCATGGTTGATCAAAACTAACCATTGATTCAAGTCAATTTGATTTAATGAATCTCTATTCATTGAATTAAATTGATTCAATGAGTCATAATCTAAATTAGACTCATTCAACACATGAATCAAATTGAGTCCAACTCAATTAGTCTAATTTGGATTACTCTTAATCCAATTTGGTTCATCATATGAACCTAATCCTCTTGGTCCATCATATGAACCTAATCTCCATCTAATTTCCCTTTGTGTGTGACCCTATAGGTTCTTGTAACGTTGGCAATGCTCCTAAACTCATTTAGAAACATAAGTAATAAGCGGTATTTAGCAATACATCATTACTACCCAAGTTACAAGAATGTTGAGATCCAACATCACTTTTGTGACTACTAATTGTGACTCTCGCAATATATGATAATGTCATTCTATCCTAGACATCTAAATTGATCAACTGAGGCATAGACCATGTCATCCTCTAATCAATTTATATCTCGAATTCCAAGTAGACTCACTCTAAACAAATGAGCTCAACATCTCATATTGACTCATTTAGGCATGACCATGCACTTAGTGGTCTCACTCTATCAAGAATCATGATGTCACTCCCGTCATATAGGAGGGATAGATCTCATCTGCATCACTCACATCCCTTTGCATACTTTGTTACATACCCAGTAATCGTGTTTATAGTCCACCCAGTTACGGGTGACGTTTGACGAAGTCAAAGTATGCAACTCCTTATGTAGGGAACCATGGTGACTTCATGTCCAAGGACTCATAGTCATACTAATAATCACATGAGAAAATATATGACACTCATAAAACGATCCATGATACTTTCTCATGGCGGGTCATTCAGTATACATTCTCCAATGCATACCCATGTGTCTAGGGGTGAGCAAAAATTCAGAAAAACCGAATTAACCGAACCGAACCAACCGAATTTAGAAATTCGGTTCGATTAATTCGGGTTTCATTTTTTTTTTGAAAATTCGGTTCGGTTTTCGATTAATTTGGTTTGGTTTCGGTTTTGAATTTTGTAATTCGGTTAAACCGAGTAAGAATATTATTTTAATTAATTTTTATTTTAAAATATAATTAATTAAATAAAATCTTTTTTTAATGGTAAAACTGAATAGGGTTTTAAAATTCGGTTAATTCGGTCGAAAACTGAATTAACCGATATCTTATCGGTTCGGTCGGTTTGGTTTCATAGGGAAATTCGGTCAGTTCGGTTAGTTGAAAAGAAATTCAGTTTATTCGGTTTTCGGTCTATTCAGTTCAGTCGGTTTGATTTTGACTGAATGCTCACCCCTACATGTGTCAACTTGATATCTCTATATCCATGACTTGTGAGATCAAGTCATCGAGTTGACCTACATGCTAGTCTCAGCGCATTAACATTGTCCCTGAATGTTAATACTTGACTAGGAATGATTAAGAGTAGTGTTCTCTATATCATCTCACTATCGATTCAACCAATCGATTGATATAGATAAGAACCTTCCACTCAAGGACGCTATTATACTTAGTTATTTGACATCAATACAAGTAAATATAATAACCATAAAGAAATGCCTTTATAAGTATATAGGAATATGATACATCGAGTCCATACAACAATCATCATATGATTAGCTCTAGGGCTCTAACTAACAATCTCCCACTAGCACTAGTGCCAATTAGTGTAGGTTCTAAGGCCTAATGACCTAGTGTGACCATCATGCTTTCTATGTGCGAAAGCCTTGGTCAAGGGATCAGCGACGTTAGCCTCTGTGGGTACTCTACAAATCTTCACATCTCCTCTATCGATGGTCTCTCGAATGAGATGGAAGCGCCGTAATATGTGTTTGGTCCGCTGGTGTGAGCGAGGTTCCTTAGCCTGTGCAATTGCTCCATTATTGTCACAATAGAGCTCTATAGGATCGACTATGCTAGGAACCACCCCAAGCTCAGTAATGAACTTGCGGATCCAAACTGCCTCCTTTGCTGATTCTGATGCAGCAATATACTCGGCCTCTGTTGTAGAATCAGCAACTGTGTCTTGCTTCGAACTCTTCCAGCTCACAGCACCACCATTCAAGAAAAACACCAACCTAGACTACGATCTATAATTATCCTAGTCAGTTTGGAAGCTGGCATCACTGTAACCCTCTACAGCTAGCTCATCATCGCCTTCAAATATCAAGAAATAGTCTTTAGTCCTTCTCAGGTACTTAAGAATATTTTGACCGCTATCCAATAACGTTCACCTGGATCTGACTGGTATCTGCTCGTCATGCTCAAAGCATACGAAACATCAGGACGAGTACATAGCATGACGTACATGATAGATCCTATGGCTGAAGCATAAGAGATCTTATCCATGCGGTCTCTCTCCTCTCTAGAAGAGGGACTTTGAGTCTTCGAAAGACTTACACCATGTGACATCAGCAGAAATCCTTTCTTGGAATTCTACATGGCAAACTGTAGTAATACCGTGTCAATATATGTACTTTGACTTAGGCCAAGCAATCTCTTAGATCTATCTCTATAGATCTTTATGCCTAAAATACAGGCTACTTCACCTAAGTCCTTCATTGAGAAACAATTCCCCAGCCAAGTCTTTACAGACTCCAGCAAAGAGATGTTATTTCCAATGAGTAGTATGTCATCCACATGCAATACAAGGAAGTCAACTGTGTTCCCAACAACCTTCTTGTAGACACATGGCTCATCTTCATTCTTGATGAAACCAAACTGTTTGATTGCATCATCGAATCGAAGATTCCAGCTCCGAGAAGCTTGCTTTAGTCCATAAATGAACTTATGCAGCTTGCATACTCTTCCAGTATGTTGTGGATCTACAAAACACTCAGGTTGTGTCATGTACACATCACCGAGCAAGTTTCCATTCAGAAACGCGATTTTGACATCCATCTGCCAGATCTCATAATCGTGGTATGCTGCAATAGCAAGCATGATCCGAATGGACTTAAACATCGCTACTGGAGAAAAGGTTTCATCATAGTCAATACCATGAATTTGCTTGAAACCTTTAGCTACCAAACGACTCTTATAGGTATGCAAATGTTCATCCATGTCAGTCTTTCTCTTAAAGACCCACTTACACCCAATGGGTTTGACACCTTCAGGTGGATCAACCAAAGTCCATACTTGGTTGGTGTACATGGATTCCATCTCGGATCTCATGGCCTTTAGCCATTTCTCAGAATCTGGTCTCATCACAGCTTCCTGATATGAGGTAGGCTCATCCTCAACGAGCATAACGTCATCATGGTCAGGCAAGAGAAATGAGTATCTCTCAGGCTGACGACGTAACCTATCAGACCTGCGAAGAGGTAGGTCTACTTGAACTGGTTGTTGTTCCTCAACTCCTTGTGGAACAATCTCATCATCCACAACACTTTGTGGTTCCAGTTCAACTTCCATCAAGGCTTCAGTGCTATGGTCCATATCTTGAACTTCTTCAAGATCGAACGTACTCCCACTAGTTTTTTTAGAAACAAAGTCCCTTTCGAGAAATACCCCAGTCTTAGCCACAAATACTTTGTGTTGACTGGGAATGTAGAAGTAATATCCCTTTGTTTCCTTGGGATATCCAATAAAATAGCACTTGTTGGATTTGGGTCCCAGTTTATCCGAGACTTGACGTCAAACGTAAGCCTCACAACCCCAAATCCTCATAAAAGACTCCTGGACATCTCTCCCAGTCTATGTCATATATGGTGTCTTTATCACAGCTTTGGATGGAACATGGTTAAGTGTGAATGCTGCTGTGTCTAGAGCATATCCCCAAAAGGATATAGGAAGATCTGTGTGACTCATCATAGATCGTATCATATCTAATAGGGTACGATTCCTCCTTTCGGATACACCATTCCACTATGGTGTTCCAGGAGGAGTGAGTTGGGATAGAATCTCACACTCAGCTAGATAGTCATGAAACTCATGGCTAAGGTATTCACCACCTCGATCTGATCGAAGTATCTTAATACTCTTGCCTAGCTGGTTTTGTACTTCATTCTTGAATTCTTTGAACTTTTCAAAGGATTGTGACTTATGTGTCATCAGATACACATAACTATATCTACTGAAATCATCAATAAATGTAATGAAGTACCTATAACCACCTCTAGCATTGACATTGAAAGGGCCACATACATCACTATGTATAAGTCCTAACAAGTCAGTTACTCTTTCGCTGTGTCCACTAAAGGGAGTTTTGGTCATCTTGCCCAGTAGACATGACTCGCATGTCTCATATGATTCCAAATCAAATGAGTCCAGCAAACCATCTTTATGGAGCTGGGATAAGCGATTCTCATTTATATGACCTAAGCGACAATGCCAGAGATAGGTTCAGTTCATATCATTTGATTTGAACCTTTTGGTACTTATGTTATAGATGGGGTTCTCTAAGTCTAGAATGTAGAGTCCATTCATCAGAGGTGCACTACAATAGAACATATCGTTTAAATAAACAGAACAACATTTGTTCTTTATTATAAATGAAAAACCTTTCTTATCTAAACAAGAAACTGAAATGATGTTCTTTGTAAGAGCAAGCACATAACAACATTCATCTAATTCTAGTACAAGCCCAGAGGGCAGAGATAGATATTAAGTTCCTACAGCAACAGCAGCAACCCGTGCTCCATTGCCTTCTCGTAGGTCCACCTCGCCCTTCGTCAATGCCCTGCTATTTCTCAGCGTTTGCACATTAGTACAAATGTGAGAAGCACATCCAGTATCCAATACCCACGATGCAGAAATAGATAGATTGACTTCTATAACATATATACCTGAAGTAGAAGTCTCACTCCTCTTCTTCTTAAGATCTTCCAGGTATCCTTTGCAGTTCCTCTTCTAGTGTCCGGTCTGACCGCAGTGGAAGCAAGTAATATCCTTGGCAACCCCTGCTTTAGGTTTCATTACCTTGCTTTTGCCCTTGGCTTGAGACTTTCCCTTACCTTTAGGCTTGTCCTTACCTTTATGCTTTTGCACCATCAAAATGGAGTTGAACTTTACCTTCTTAAGGTTGAGCTCAGCAGTTCTTAACATGCTTAGCAGCTCAGGCAGTGGCTTGTCAATTTCGTTCATGTTGTAATTCATTACAAATTGACTCTGGCAAGGATTGCAAGATCAAGTCTGTGGCCAGCTCTTGGCCAAGTGGGAATCCCAACCTCTGTAGGTTTTTTATGTACCTAATCATCTTGAGCACATATGGACTTACAGGAGTCCTATCTTGCATCTTGCACTGAAACAGTGCCTTGGAGATCTCGAATCTCTCGTGTCTTGCTTGTCCTTGATATAGTTGACGAAGATATTCAACCGTATCATAAGCAGACATCAACTCGTGTTGCTTCTGAAGCTCAGAGTTCATGGTCGCGAGCATGAGGTATGACACATCTAATGCATCATCTTGATGCTTCTTATAAGCATCTCGGTCAGCTCGCGTGGCAATGGCAGGAGGTGCCTCGGGAATGGGCTGCTCCAGGACGCACAGTTTTCTTTCTTATGTGAGAACAATTCTCAGATTCCTGTACCAGTCCAGGAAATTAGCTCCATTGAGCTTGCCCTTGTCAAGGACAAAACACAGGGAGAAAGTGTTCGTGTTTGTCGACATGACAATCTACAACAGAAATAATGCAGAAAGTAAATATCATATTCCATTTATCAATTAATTAGGTCTTTAACTAAATGATGCTTCCACTGAATTATAGAACTTTTGTAGAATCAAGTTATGGATGTGGTCAAACCACACTACTAGATTCATACTAATGGGCTATAATTCATACGGGACAAGATCCACATCATAGATAAATGCCTTGAGTTAGCTTTGGCTAAATCGCCCAAGACTTAGTATAATCGGTAGATAACTAATTATCAATTACATCTCTATGCAACTCTTGTTTATAGGATCAAGATCCTCATTTATACTAAAGCTTGAGTTAGCTTTGGCTAAATCGCCTAAGATTTAGTATAAATGTGATTTGTGTCCTATCTTCCAACTGTTGGAAAATGCCTATAGTTATACCCGATCAAATTGAGTTAACTAGTTATACTCAATCTAATTGAGTTTGTACTCACCCAAGCTTTGATAGGTGGGACCAATATTGTCCCTCTGCACCCTACCAAGATAATATGCGTTGCTTTACTTTGGCAGATTCAACAACAACAAATGATCAAGGTAGTGATGGGTATCAAAACATGGTAGACATTTCGAGTTGACTCGATTAAGATCTAATCTAATCGTTAATGTGTATCATATACGCATCAAGACACTAATTACCCTACAGTAGCATGCATCACATACACACAAAGAATATATCAATATTAAAAAATAATGTGACATGGTTATGACCCTACTATGATCCTCTCTAGCCAAAGAGAAGATCGAATGGTCAACCTAGGGATAGCACCTTCTCTAAGATCTTCATTTGGCCACCTTGTGTTGTCGGCTCCCTTCTTGTAACTCCATCTTCAGTTGTACATTACAAAAGTGAAACTCGAGTTACATTCGAGTCTAAAACTATTTTACAACAGGAATATTAAAAGAAGGAGGGCACGACACACAGGTCGTGTAACACAATACAACACTCACAACCAAATGACGGCTCGCAGACCGTATTATGAATTACAACACATAATTTACAATCATATTGGGTCTTTTGGGCCATAACCATGAACACATCACACATATATTCAAAATATGCATTTTTCATAAATTTTCATAAATTTACTACCATTCTAACAACCCTTTATGAGCCGCAACTTCGCAGCGGTTTAGTTTGTTGATTTTTCGACCGAGGTCAAGTAACAATTCCCCTTGCGGGGTTAGGGGCAGCACCCCTACTCACAAAATTAATTTTGTGAGTGACCGAATAGCTAAGTCGACGGACTGACCGGATAGCTGGCACGAAGCCCAGACGGGTCGAAGGGTTGACCGGAAATCTGGCAGGTAAGTGAAGGTAAGTCACTGGAGGGGAGTGACTGTGAGGACGCGTTCCCAGGAAGGGAACTTAGGCGCCGATCCGACTTAGAACCATTTCGGAACTCTAAGTCGAGATCTTGACTAGATTCCGGTCTCGGAGAGACGGAATCTAATTAATACTCTACTTGTTAAACTTGAACTGTGCTAACACTTTGTTTTGTAAGATATATGTATTATATATTTGCCTCCGGACTAACGTTTTCTTGCAGGAAGGAAGCTGCTAGAAAACTGGGGTCCGAGCGCCCGGGATGGATCCGAGCGCTTGGAGGTGAAACCTTATCCTCAGAGTCACCTCGCCACATGGAGCGCCCTGGTTAGCTTGGCTACGTCATGTTCAGGGTGCCCTGAAGGTTCCAGGTGCCCCTAACCTCCTATATAAGGAGGGTCAAGGCTGAAGCTCCAAGAACAACTCAGAATCTACTCTCTTGTGCTCCTGCGACGCTGCGAAAAGATCTCCGACAAAGTTTTCTTTTCTTTCCTGTCTTATTTTCATAATTGTCAAGTTTTCTTTTACTACATAATTCCTGTACTTAGTTTGTAATAAGTTTTCGAATTATTAGCGATTGTCCATCGAAAGCACCCTTGTGTGCGGGCCTTGGAGTAGGAGTCGCCAAAGGCTCCGAACCAAGTAAATCCTTGTGTTCTCTTTGGCTTGTTTTTCCACTGTGCTTATTCTATGAATTTTTTTTGAAATCGATATTCACCCCCCCCTCTATCGAACGCTTACGATCTAACAAGTGGTATCAGAGCAGGTACCGCTTTGATTTGGTGCAACCACCAATCAGACAGGGGATGTAATTTTGTTTCCTTTTTTCGATTTTCAATTTTTCGTCTTTATCCCAAACTGATATTATTACCTTTTTGGGAACTCTTTTCGTTGCTATTAATCTGATTTGGTGCAACACCAAATCAGTTTTTCAGTTTATTTCTATTTTAATCCCGCACTACTAATCCAGTCTTGGGACTCTGTTTGTCTTTTTCTTTACTTGTGTGCAGGATGTCTCAACTTGAAGGCTTCAACACAGTACGCCCTCCCCTGTTCAACGGGGATGACTTTTCGTACTAGAAGAAGCGGATGGAAGTCTACCTGAAGACGAACTTCGACCAATGGTTTAGCGTCACAAAAGGCTACAAGACGCCGGTCGACAACTCCGAAATCCCACTGGACCCAGAACAGTGGACTCCGGATATGAAGAAGAAAGCTTCAACGAAATTCAAAGCACTCAACACACTCCAGTGAAGACTGACCGAAGAATTGAACCAGGTAGGACCGCACCAGAATGCGAAAGAACTTTGGGACAAATTGATCGAGCTGCACGAAGGAACAAACGACGCAAAGGTAACAAAACGTGACTTGTTATTATATAAGTTATTTAACATTAAAATGTAGGAAGAAGAATCGACAAGTTAGCTTCACGCGAGGATCAAGGACATCCTCAACGGTCTCCACGCAATAGGACATCAAATGGAGAACAGAGACTTAATAAGGTATGCCTTGAACACTTTTCCACGCAACAATTTGTGGGCATTTATTGTGGATGCCTACAAAATCTCCAAAAATGTATCCAAACTAAAATTAGACGAGCTTTTTTGTGAATTATAATTGCATGAGCAAACTAACGCCAGGACCGAGAAAGGTGTAACTTTGTTTGTAGGTTCTTCCAAGGAGAGATCTAAAAACAAGCCTGAACCCAAAGAAGAGTCGGATTAGGAGACTGAAGATGAAGAGTACCTAGTGAACCTGGTAAGGAAGATGTTCATCAGGAGAAAGAACAGCTTCAGCAAGAAGGACCTGCAGAAGATCAACTCCTCTGAACCAAAGAACGTAACGTGCTTCGGATGCAACAAGAAGGGACACTACAAGAACGAGTGTCCGAAACTGAAGAGCGACAAGACAAAGACATCCAAGAAGAAGGCTCTCAAAGAAACTTGGGTCGACTCTTCCTCGGACGAATCAGAGGCCGAAGATCAGAAGCACCAGAGCCACCTCGCGCTGATGGCCCTCGAAGAAGAATCGGACGAAGAATCGGAAGACGGGTCTGAACCCGAATCGAGCCACGAGTCCGTACTCGTTTCCGAAGGTCCCGACGAGATAAATTTTATTTTAAATAGAAATTTTTTTAAAATTATTTCGTGCTTGAATAGTAAATTAGTTAAAGTAGAAAAAGAAAATAAATTGCTCCTTGAGGAAAATCAAAATCTTAAGGAACAAATCAAAAATCCAAATCCAACTCAAGACACAACACTTGAGGAGGAAAATTTATTACTAAAACTAGAAATCAACAAATTAAAAGAAATATTAGAAAAATTCACAACTAGATGTAAGAATTTAGATCTAATATTAAATAATCAAAAAACAACTTACAACAAAACCGGACTTGGCTACAAGTCAAGTTCAAATAAAACATTTAAATAATTAATAACTCAACACAAACAATCAAGTAAAGCTTGGGTTCCGAAAGCGTGCTTAACCACGCAAGTAGGACTCAACCAATACTACTACATACCCAAAGAAAAAATACATTATATAAAATCAAATAAATCAAATCAAAAAATAAAATACAAACCTAGACCAACAAATTCAAATACCAAATATTTTAAACCCCACCAAGACTTAGAATATCATCAAGTAAATTATAACTATAAAAAGAACAGACATAAACCAAGAACTAAAAATAAAAAATAAAAGCCAATAATTCAGGGGGAGGCTCCAGAATAGCTAGCACCTCCAAAACTAACCTACCCGGTAGGGTAACCCAAACTAATCCTCCCGGTAGGGTAATTAGGACTAATTAGAAAGGGTTCAAGTTTAACTTGACCTATGGTACTGGTGAAGTTTTGGATGATAGTACGTTAGGGAAGCTTAGTCTATGCATGTCTAGGAAGATATGGCTTCGACCTGGTGCATTTGGCTAAGTGAAACTGACCGAAGCTACTCTTTATGGATCTTAACCAGTTAGACCAATGTTTTGTACTAAATCCAGTGGATAGAACTATTTGGAAAACCTCGAAGGCATGGTTACTCTAATGATGTCCAAGTAACTCACCATAGCCCAAAAGTTTATCCAGAGAATGCTTATCTGTTGGACCCAAAACTAAACCTAAATTTAACACAAAGTTAAACCGAACCCTAAAATTGAACCTAATTCATCTCACAAAATTATAGGATTTTTGATAGAAAACGTAGATCGGGTGAGATGACTAAAGACTCAATTAAAATAAAAAATAAATTAAATTGAATTAAAATAAAATAAATTAAATTAATTAAATTAAAATAAAATAAAATAAAATAAAATAAATTAAATTAAATTAAACTAAATTAAATTAAATCAAATTAAAATAAATTAAAATAAATTAAATTAAATTAAAATAAATTAAAAATAAATTTAATTAAAATAAAATAAAATAAATTAAACTAAATTAAGTTAAACTAAATTAAATTAAAATAAATAAAATAAAATAAAATAAAATAAAATAAAATAAAATAAAATAAAATAAAATAAATTAAACTAAATTAAATAAAATAAAATAAAAATAAATTAAATTAAAATAAATAAATAAAATTAAAATAAAATAAAATAAATTAAATTAAATTAAATTAACTTAAATTAAATTAAAATAAATTAAATTAAAACAAATTGAATTAAATTAACTTAAATTAAAATAAATTAAAATAAATTTAAATTAAATTAAATTAATTTTAAAAATATTTTTTCTAAAAACTTTAAACAATTCTTTTAAAAACTTAAAAAAATTCTTTTAAAAACTTTAAAAAATTTTTTAAAAATTCTTTTAAAAAGATTTTAAAATTTCTTTTAAAACCTTTAAAAAATTCTTTTAAAAACTTAAAAAATTCTTTTAAAAACTTTAAAAAACTTTAAAAATTCTTTTAAAAAAGTTTAATTTTTTTTTTTAATTCTTTTAAAAACTTTAAAAATTATTTTAAAATATCTTTTAAAAACTTTAAAAATTATTTTAAAAATTCTTTTAAAAACTTTAAAAATTATTTTAAAAACATTAAAGAATTATTTTAAAAATTCTTTTAAAAACTTTAAAAATTCTTTTAAAAACTTTAAAAGTTATTTCAAAAATTCTTTTAAAAACTTTAAAAATTATTTTAAAAACTCTTTTAAAAAAAAATTAAAATTATTTTTAAAATTCTTTTAAAAACTTTAAAAAAACATTTTAACACTTTTTTAAAAACTTTAAAATTTCTTTTAAAAATTCTTTTAAAAACTTTAAAATTTATTTTAAAAAAACTTTATAATATATATATATATATATATATATATATATATATATATATATATATATATATATATATATATATATATATATATATATTATATTTATTCTCTATTCTATTCTATTCAAGTCAAATAATCAATTACCCTTAGTATCTAGTGACCCAATGACTAACAAAACTCTGTTTGAAACTCTAAACCACCTAAGTTTTTTTTTTAAAATAGTCTAATACATTGTCTATATTGAACTAATATCCTAGCTCCATCCTTGCTCATAAGTAAAAAAAATATTATATATATATATATATATATAATATTTATAGAATAGAGAAGAGTAATTAAAAAAAATACTTAGCATGTGACCAATGAGATAAATATAAGAAATTTGCCAATGAACATTTATGGATATCTTGAGTTGATAAATATAAATATTTATGGATTTCTTGAGTTGACAAATATAAGGTGATGGTGTTTGGTTCTCTCCTAGGAATCGGAATGGGAATGAATATCATAGTATTGCAAAATGAGAATAAGTATGAGCTTGGGTATCATTCTTAAAAATAATATTTGGTTAGTTGAATATTTTCAATCGGAATGAACCTAAGTTTTTTTTTTACCCTTAGAGAAAAATAAGAGAAAAAATTAGATAGAAGAGAAAGTTGAATGTGAGAGAAACATATGATGAGAGAGAAAGTGTGATGGGAAAAAATGAAGAGAGAGAAAGTGCGATGAGAGAAAATAAGGAGAGAGAGTGTGATTGAAGAGATTGAGAAGAGAAAAAGTATGATGAGTGAGAAAGTGTGTTGAGAGAGAAAGAGTGATGAGAAAAAATTGAAGAAAGAGAAAGTGTGATGAGAGAAAATGAGAGATTGAGGAGAGAAAGTATGATGAGAAAATGTGATGAGACAGAAAGTGTGATAAGAAAAAATGAAGAGAGAGAAAGTATGATGAGAAAAAATGAAGAGAGGGAAAGTATGATGAGAGAAAATGAGGAGAGAGAGTGTGATGGAAGAGAATGAAGAGAGAGAAAGTATGATGAGAGAAAATATGGAGAGAATGGTAAGAGGGATTGAGGAGAGAGAAAGTATGATGAGAGAGAACGTATGATGAAAAAATGAGGAGAGAATGAAGAGAAAATAATGAGAGAGAGTTTGTGATCAGAAATAATACAGAGAGAAAATGGTAGAGAATGTGTGATGAGAAAGAATGAGGAGAGAGAGTGTCATGGAAGAGAATGAATAGAAAGAAAGTGTGATGAGATAAAATATGGAGAGGGTGTATGATAAGAGAGATTGAGGAGAGAGAAAGAATGATGAGAGAGAAAATATGATGAAAAATGAGGAGAGAATGAAGAGAGAGAAAATAATGAAAGAGAATGTGTGATGAGAGAGAATACGGAGAGAAAATGATAGAAAATGTGTGATGAGAGAGAATGAGGAGAAAGAAAGTATGTTGAGAGAGAAAAATGTGATGATAGTATGAGGAGAGAGAAAGTATGATGAGAGAGAACAAGGAGAGAGAGTGAAATGAAAGAAAAATTGAACAAATATATTAAGAGTATTTTTGTCCAAAACTTAATTCTTATTTCCATTCCATTAAAATCCAAGAGAATCTGTTATCTCATTCTCAAATTTCTAAACCAAACGCCACCTAAATTAAAAAGTATGGAGGAATGAACTCTTCCTCAGATAAGCATGAAAAAAAACATTTAAAACATCTCAGTTGTTGTACATGCCAATTAAAATTAACACGTATTGATAATAATAATCTATTTTTAATGACTGAGCTAAGATTAATTGATTAAATAATACTCGATCAATTGAAAATTTTATTCATATAATTAGAGTTTCCTAATACGTTTGAAACGGTCATTCCAACCTGGATAAGAAGTATCTGAACGGAGTTGAGGAAGTCAGTTCCGATCCATTTAGATTCCAGCGACGCCGTTGAAGACAATTTACTCAAGATGATCATCATCAAAAGCATTACAAAGCATCTAGTTGTTGTACATGCACGTTAATTAGTTATCGATAATAATAATTTAAATGATTAAATTAAAAATGTTGTTGACGTCAATACTCAACCAATTGATAGATTAAATAATACTACGTCGATTGACATAATAATACAGAAAGATTTATTCTGATAATTATTGTTACGTTTGAAACGGGCATTCCAATTTAGATAAGAGGCATCTGAACGGAGTTGGGAAGGGCACGTTAATGCCTACCCGGGGCTATAGCTGGGGCCCGGCGTTGAGAAGGGGATGGCCCAACAGCGTTGAGATGGGGACAAACTAAGATTCCGGATCAGGCCGGTTAGATTGGCTCCGCCATCTCAGTTGAGGAAATCAGTTCCTTCTAGAGTCCAGCGGCGCCATTAAATATTCCATCTTCTTGGACCTTTCGTCGCTCATCAGCCATCAGCAATGGCAATAGCTTCTTCATGTTCCAGTGCAACTTCATTCTTGCACTTCTCCTTTTCCCTTTCCCTCTCTCTTCTCTTCTTCTCCGCAACGTCGTCAACTGACACAATCTACGCTGAAAGTTCTCTGTCCGGCAACCAGACCATCACCTCCGGAGGCGGCAGGTTCGTGCTTGGCTTTTTCACGCCACCAGGCAGCACCGGCACGACCTCCTTCAACTACTACATCGGCATCTGGTACGATACGATTTCTGTAGTCACCCCGGTGTGGGTGGCCAACAGAGCCACTCCAGTCACCGACCCAACCGCGTCGGAGCTTAAGATCTCTGACGATGGCAATCTCATCATCCTCAACCAGTTCAAATCCATCATATGGTCGACCAACGTCACCACCATCCCATCCTCCAACTCCACAATCGTCGCGGTCATCCTTGACACGGGTAATCTCCAGCTCAGGGATGAATCCAACTCCTCTCTCATCTTCTGGCAGAGCTTCGATCACCCCACCGACACTTGGCTTCCCGGCGCCAAGATCGGGTTCAACAAGCTCACCAGCACGCCTCAACGCCTCACTTCCTGGAAGAACAAAGTTGACCCTTCTCCTGGACTCTTCACTCTCCAGAGCGATCCAACCGGCGCAACCTCTCAGTATTTGCTTTTCTGGAATTTGTCGAAGGAATATTGGGCCAGCGGAATCTGGGACGGACACGTCTTCACTTCTGTCCCGGAGATGACCTGGAGAGGCATCGTCAACTTCGCTTTCACCAACAACACCGAGGAGAGCTATTTCATCTACACTTCCAATGATCCCAACCTCAAGATTAGATTTGTCTTCGATTATGAGTCCGGCCAGATGCTCGTTTTGACGTGGATGGAGAATACAATATCATGGATGCTCTGCTGGGCTATGCCCAAGTTTAGCTGTTCGGTGTATGCTAGCTGCGGACCTTTCGGTAGCTGCAGTGATATCAGCAGGCCTTCTTGCACTTGTGCCAGGGGTTACAGAGTGATGTTCCAGAACGAGTGGGATTTGGGTGACAGAAGAGCAGGCTGCCAGAGGATCACTCCTTTCCAATGCGAACAAAACACCAACAATAATGAGAAAGATGGATTCTTTGAGATGCCAAACGTTAAGCTGCCTGATAACCCCAACACTGCGGTCAAGGTCGGGAGTAGGGAAGGCTGCGAGTTGGTTTGCATGAGTAATTGCTCCTGCAATGCTTATTCCTACAACGGTAGTGGCTGCTTTGTTTGGCATGGAGGGTTGCTGAATCTGCAAGAACAATATGATCAATCCGATGCAGGCACTCTTTACCTGCGCTTGGCTGCCTCGGAGTTGCAATCTTCTGAAAGAGACAAGAAGAGAGTGGCAAGTTGGGTTATCATCGGTTCCATTGTCCTGGCCATCTTGTTTACTTGCGTTCCTGCCACTTTGATTGTGATAAAGAAGCGAGAAAGTAGGCGGATGATTGAGAAAGCAAAGGCTATGCAGAGTCGTCTCGTCTCGTTCACATACACTGAGCTGCAACAAGCCACACGGAAGTTCTCAACGAAGCTCGGGGGAGGAGGCTTTGGATCAGTGTTCAAAGGCACATTGCCGGGGTCTAATTATATCGCTGTGAAGAAGCTTGAGGGCCTTTGCCAAGGCGAGAAGCAATTCCGAGCGGAGGTGAGCACACTAGGAGCCATTCAACATGTAAACCTCATTAGGCTAATAGGATTTTGCTCTCAAGGGACCAAGAAGTTGTTGGTCTATGAGTTCATGCCAATCGGTTCCTTAGCTGATCAACTTTTTCTTAGCAACTCGAATGTACTAGACTGGAAAACAAGATATCAAATTGCTACCGGAACTGCAAGAGGATTAGCCTATCTCCATGAGCAATGCAGAGACAGCATCATACATTGTGACATTAAGCCAGAGAACATACTGTTGGACGATGCACTTGTGCCAAAGGTAGCTGATTTTGGTCTAGCAAAGCTTGTCGGAAGGAACTTTAGCAAAGTTCTCACAACTATTCGAGGAAGTAGAGGGTACATCGCGCCTGAATGGATTTGGGGTATGCCCATCACTACAAAAGTAGACGTTTACAGCTACGGAATGATGTTGTTCGAGATCATATCAGGAAAGAGAAACCTCATGCACACCGGAGAAAGTAGTTTTGAGTTCTTCCCCTTAGTCGCAACGAACAAACTCGTAATCGGAGATGTCAAAAGCTTGATAGATCAAAGGTTAGAGGGTAAAGTCAACTTAGAAGAGTTTGAAATAGCTTGTAAACTTGCTTGCTGGTGCATTCAAGATGACGAGAGTTCGAGGCCAACCATGAGTCAAATTGTTCAAGCTCTAGAGGGCAATCTAGATGTTGGCATTCCTCCTGCTCCAAGGTCTCTTGGAGCCCTAAACGTGTCATGAGCCAAGAGCATCAATTCCTCTAGCTCACATCAGCACTAAGGATTATTGTGCCACTTCAACTAGTCCTCAGATAAGGAGTTCTGCAACTTAAATCCTGTTTAAGTTCCAATAAAACCAGGAGAAAGAGTTGCAGTGAGTTCCTTTTTTATTTATTTATTTTTTATTTTTTTGTATTTGAACTTTAAATCTGCATGTGGAGGTTGTTTGCCAATGAATTGAGAGCAAGTCATGTTGTGTTTATTTCAGATTCTAAATTCATATTCAGATTTTAGAATATGGTTCTCTTCACTTGAAGCAATCAGGTCCCCTGAATTCTACTAAAATGCATAAGTTGAAACAAATTGGGAATTTAGGACAAAGAATTTACATCTCCAATTGAAGTGTAATTTATACAATACCATTCTAGACAATAACATAATGCAACTTTCAAAGTAGCAATCATCTAACAACATACTAAATGCAATACACTTTCATAATAAAAAAACACAACCTATTCACATTTTATAGACAAACAAACTTCATAAAAGACATTACCCTAACAAATGAACTTGTTGCATGTCTTTGTTCTGCCTTATTTAGAGCTCGAATAATATTTAAGTTATAGATTTGTCTATTTGACGGCTAGTCGAAGTCTACAAATAACCTAATTTTAAACTTAGTATACATCAAATCATAGACTCGATTGTTAGAATTTTTCGGGCCACGAAAACCGCTTTTCGCGTCGCGGAAACCCCGAAACACCCTAGCCAAGGATCTCGTGCAAAGAAAAATCCGATTCGAAAAATTCCACGTATTTATATCATGCTTAATACCCGAATATGTTAGATCTACTCCTAGATCTATAGTTTAAAGAAAAACTACCTTTGATGCGTGCCCTTCGCTTATCCCGCTCGACTAAGGTTGAAGTTGGATCTAGAGGGCACAAAGTAGAGCCCCTCTATATGTGTCCACACAAGCAATTAGGTGGAGAAGATGACCGAAACAAGGTGTGCTAGCACCTATGTGGTTTTCGGCCAAGAAGAGGAGGAAGAGAGGGAGAAGTTGCCGAGAGCACCAAGGAAGAAGAAGAATCAAAAAAATTTTAATTCAAAAATTCAATCAATCCACCATATCATGTGGCCGGCCACATAAATGTCATTAAGTGGGCAATTAATGCTCTTAATTGCCCCCTTAATGTGGCCGACCACTCATGGGTAACCTCCCATGAGGTGGCAAGCATGAGGTGGCATGGTGATGTGTAGCATCCCCATTGGTTCTCCCATGCCACCTCATCAAATGTGGTGGCATCCAAGTCAAGTCAATATTGACTTTCAACCTTCCTAATTTGGCCAAAGTCAAACATGACCAAATTAACTCCCTTAATTGATTTATCCAACATTTGGATCATACTTGAGTCTAACTCATAGTCAAGTCAAACTTGTGGATTTAGGTCAAGTCAAACTTGCCTTTTATAGACTTTCCATATTTAGCCAAGTCAAACTTGACTTCATCTTTCCTCTTGGTTCATCATATGAACTAGTCTCCATCTATTGCTCTATGTGTGTGACCCTATAGGTTCTTGTCAACGTTGGCAATGTCCCTAAATCCAATTAGGGACATAAGCAATGAGAGGTATCTAGCAACACATCATTGCTACCCAAGTTACAAGAATGTTGAGATCCAACATCACCAATATGACTAATAATTGTGACTCTCACAATATGTGACATTGTCCTTCTATCCTTGATATCTAGATTGATCTTATATGAGGCATAGACCGTGTCATCCTCCAATCAATCTAAGTGTCTTGAACTCCAAGTAGACTCACTATAATCAAATAAGCACAATATCACATATTGCCTTATTTGGGCATGACCATGCACTTAGTGATCTCACTCTATCAAGACTATGATATCACTCCTGTAATATAGGAGGGATAGATCCCATCTACATCACTCACATCCCTCCGCATAATTTGTTACATACCCAGTAATCGCCTTTATAGTCCACCCAGTTACGGGTGACGTTTGACGAAACCAAAGTACATAACTCCTTATGTAGGGAACCATGGTGACTTCAGGTCTAAGGACTAAAGTCATACTAATAGTCACTTGAGAAAGCATATGACACTCATATAACGATCCATGATACTTTCTCATGGCGGGTCATTCAGTATACATTCTCCAATGTATACCCATGTGTCAACTTGATATCTCATATCCATGACTTGTGAGATCAAGTCATCATGTTGACCTACATGCTAGTCTCAATGCATTAACATTGTCCTTCTATGTTAATACTTGACTAGGAATAATTAAGTGTAGTGTTCTCTATATCATCTCACTATCGATTCAACTAATCGATTGATATAGATATGAACCTACTACCCTAGGACATTATTATACTTATTTATATAGCACAAATACACACAAGTATAATAATCACAATGCCTTTATTTATATATCAGAAATATATGTACAAGAATATGATACAAAGAGTCCAAAAAGTAACCATCACATGATTGGCTCTAGGGCTCTCACTAACAATCTCCCACTAGCACTAGTGCCAATCGCTGTAGTATCTAATACCCAATGACCTAGTGTGACCATCATGCTTAGTCGTGCCAAAGCCTTGGTCAAGGGATCTGCGACGTTAGCCTCTGTGGGTACTCTGCAAATCTTCACATCTCCTCGATCGATGATCTCTCGAATGAGATGGAAGCGCCGTAGTATATGCTTTGTCCGCTGGTGTGAGCGAGGTTCCTTAGCCTGCGCAATAGCTCCATTGTTGTCGCAGTAGAGCTCTACGGGATCAGATATGCTAGGAACCACCCCAAGCTCAGAAATGAACTTGCGGATCCAAACTGCCTCCTTTGCTGCCTCTGATGCAGCAATATACTCAGCCTCCGTTGTAGAATCTGCAACTGTGTCCTGCTTCGAACTCTTCCAGCTCACAGCTCCACCATTCAAGCAGAACACGAACCCTGACTGCGATCTGTAATCATCCTGGTCAGTTTGGAAGCTAGCATCAGTGTAACCCTTTACAACTAGATGCTCATCACCTCCAAATATCAAGAAATAATCCTTAGTCCTTCTCAAGTACTTAAGGATATTCTTGACCGCAATCCAGTGATGCTCACCTGGATCGGGTATCTGCTCGTCATGCTCAAAGCATACGAGACATCGAGACAGTACATAACATGGCGTACATGATAGATCCTATGGCCGAGGCATAGGGATCTTATCCATGCGGTCCCTCTCCTCTCTAGAAGAGGGACTTTGAGTCTTGAAGACTCACACCATGTGACATCGGCAGATTTCCCTTCTTGGAATTCTGCATGGCAAACCGAAGTAATACCGTGTCAATGTATGTATTCTGACTTAGGCCAAGCAATCTCTTAGATCTATCTCTATAGATCTTAATGTGTAGAATGCAGGCTGCTTCACCTAAGTCCTTCATTGAGAAACAATTCCCTAGCCAAGTCTTCACAGACTGTAGCGAGGAAATGTCGTTCCCAATGAGAAGTATGTCATCCACATACAATACGAGGAAGACAACTGTGCTCCCACTAACCCTCTTGTAGACACAGGGTTCATCTTCGTTCTTGATGAAACCAAACTGTTTGATTGCATCATCGAATCGAAGATTCCAGCTCCGAGAGGCTTGCTTCAGACCATAAATGGCCCTATGCAGCTTGCATACTCTGCTAGTATGCTGTGGATCTACAAAACCCTCAGGCTGTGTCATATACACATCCTCGAGGAGGTTTCCATTCAGAAACGCTGTCTTGACATCCATCTGCCAGATCTCATAATCGTGGTAGGCTGCAATAGCAAGCATAATCCGAATGGACTTAAACATCGCTACTGGAGAGAAGGTTTCATCATAGTCAATACCATGAATCTGCTTGAAACCTTTAGCTACCAGTCTACCTTTATAGGTATGAGTAAGTCCGTCCATGTTAGTCTTTCTCTTAAAGACCCACTTACACCCAATGGGTTTGACCCCTTCAGGTGGATCAACCAAGGTCCAAACTTGGTTGGTGTACATGGAATCCATTTCAGATCTCATGGCTTCTAGCCATGACTCAGAATCTGGGCTCATCACAGCTTCCTGATAGGTGGTAGGCTCATTCTCAATGAGCATAACGTCATCCTGGTCAGGCAAGAGAAATGAGTATCTCTCAGGCTGACGACGTACCCTATCAGACCTGCGAAGAGGTAGGTCTACATGAACAGGTTGTTGTTCCACAACTTCTTGTGCAACAATCTCATCATCCACAACTCTTTGTGGTTCCTGTTCAGTATCCATCAATGGCTCAGTGTTTTGGTCGTTGTCTTGAACTTCTTCAAGATCAAACGAACTTCCACTAGCCTTTCTAGAAACAAAGTCCCTTTCTAGAAAGACCCCAGTCTTAGCAACAAACACTTTGTGCTGACTAGGAATGTAGAAGTAATATCCCTTAGTTTCCTTGGGATATCCTATAAAATAACACTTATCAGATTTGGGTCCCAGTTTGTCTGAGACTTGACGTCTAACGTAAGCCTCACAACCCCAAACCCTCATGAAAGACATCTTGGGACTCCTCCCAGTCCATATCGTATATGGTGTCTTCATGACCGCCTTTGATGGAACACGGTTAAGTGTGAAGGCTGCCGTGTCGAGCATATCCCCAAAAGGATATAGGAAGATCTGCGTGACTCATCATAGATCGTACCATATCTAATAAGGTACGATTCCTCCTTTCGGATACACCATTCCACTGTGGTGTTCCAGGAGCAGTGAGTTGGGATAGAATCCCACACTCTGCTAGATAGTCATTAAACTCATGGCTTAAGTATCCTCCACCTCGATCTGATCGAAGTATCTTAATACTTTTGCCAAGCTGGTTTTGTACTTCATTCTTGAATTCTTTGAACTTTTCAAAGGATTCAGACTTATGTGTCATCAAGTACACATAACCATATCTACTGAAGTCATCAGTAAATATAATGAAGTACCTATAACCACCTCTAGCAGTGACATTGAAAAGGCCACATACATCATTATGTATAAGACCTAACAAGTCAGTCGCTCTCTCACTGTGTCCACTAAAGGGAGTCTTGGTCATCTTGCCTAGTAGGCATGACTCACATGTCTCATATGATTCAAAATCAAATGAGTCCAGCAAACCATCCTTATGGAGCTGGGACAAGCGACTCTCGTTTATGTGGCCTAGGCGGCAATGCCAGAGATAGGTTGGGTTCAACTCATTTGATCTCAACCTCTTGGTACTCACGTTATAGATAGGGCTCTCTAAATCTAGAATATAAAGGCCATTCATCAGATGTGCACTACAATAGAACATATCTTTCAAATAAACAGAACAACATTTGTCCTTTATTATGAATGAAAAACCTTTATTATCTAAACAGGAAACTGAAATAATATTCTTTGTTAGTGCAGGGACATAACAACAATTATCTAGTTCCAATACAAGCCCAGGGGGCAGAGATAGAAAATATGTTCCTACAGCAACAGCACTTGCTCCATTGCCTACTCGTAGGTCCACCTCGCCCTTTGCCAATGCCCTACTTCTCAGCGCCTGCACATTAGTACAAATGTGAGATGCACATCCAGTATCTAATACCCATGATGTAGAAATAGAAAGGTTGACTTCTATAACATTTATACCTGAAGTAGAAGCCTCGCTTCTTTTCTTCTTAAGATCCTCCAGGTAGATCTTGCAGTTCCTCTTCCAGTGCCCTGTCTGACCACAGTGGAAGCAGGTAGCATCCTTTTGCACCCCGCCCTTGGGTTTGAGTGCTGAAGAGCTGGCTTTGCCCTTGGTCTGGGTCTTACCCTTACCCTTGGGCTTCCACTTGCCCTTACCCTTGCCCTTTTGTACCATCAGGACGGTACTGGTCTTGGTAGTGGTGAGATTGGGCTCAGTTCTCAACATGTTGAGCATCTCGGGCAGTGGTTTGTCTAATTCGTTCATGTTATAGTTCATGACGAATTGACGGTAACTTGCCGGCAACGATTGCAGGATCAAGTCAGTGGCCAGCTCTTGGCCCAATGGGAACCCCAACCTCTCTAGGTTCTCGACGTACCCAATCATCTTGAGTACGTGAGTTCCTACAGGGGTTCCCTCTTTCATCTTACATGAAAAGAGGGCCTGAGTCACTTCAAACCTCTCATGCCTGGCTTGCCCTTGATATAATTGCTTAAGATGGCCAATCATATCAAAGGCATTCATGTTCTCGTGTTGCTTCTGAAGCTCAGAGGACATGCAGCATAGCATTAGGCACGACACGTCTAACGCATCGTCTTGATGCTTCTGATGAGCATCCTTAATGCTACGGGCGGCAGAGGCTGGTGGTGCTTCAGGAACTGCTTGCTCCAGAACGTACAGCTTACGTTCCTGCATGAGGACTATCCTCAGGTTCCTGTACCAGTCCAGGAAGTTAGCTCCTGTGAGCTTGTCCTTCTCAAGGACAGATCGTAGGGAGAGAGTGTTCGCGTTTGGTGACATGGCAATCTACAACATATTAAACATGCAGAGAATCAATATCATATTCTATCATCTAATTAGGCCTTTAATTAAATGATGCTCCCACTGAATTTTGTGGGACAAGATCCACATCATACTACATCTTGAGTCAGCTTTGGCTGAATCGCCCAAGACCTAGTATGATCGGTAGGTAGCTAATTACCAATTACATCTCCATGCAACTCTTGTTTATAGGATCAAGATTTAACTTTTACAAATAATCTTGAGTTAGCTTTGGCTAAATCGCCCAAGATTATTTATAAACGTGATCTTGTCCTACCTTTCCAACTATTGGAATACGCCTATAGCTTCACTCGATCCAATTGAGCTTTGCTAGCTACTCAATCTAATTGAGCTCAATCTAACCCGAGCGTGATAGGCGGGACCAAGGTTGTCCCTCCGCATCCTACCAAGATTAAATGCGTTGCTCTGCTTTGGCAAATACGACAATCGCATATGATCGAGGTAGTGATGGGTATCATGGCCCGGTAGGCGTTTACGAGTTGATTTCGATTTAGATCTAATCTAATCGACGATGTGCATCATATTTAGGCGTAAATTAAATCTAATTTAAATCCTAAATGTGTATTGTGCACATCAAGATGTGGTTCCCACATCACATGTGCATCACATACACTCATGCATATTCTATTCTACACAAACATGCATCACATACACATAAGCAAAAATAAAATATATACATTTAAATTATGTGATTGGTCATGGCCCTACTAGGATCCTCTCTAGCCAAAGAGAAGATCCAATGGTCATCCTAGGGTCTAGGTGGCAGCTTCTCCAAGCTCCTCCTTCCGATCCCCATGTGTTGCCGGCATGCTCCCGCGAGTCCGTCTTCTCCGGAATTTCGTCATCTTCAAATTTTGTACATTACAAAATTTATACTCGAGTTACATTCGAGTCTTAAAACTAATTTTTACAGAAATAAAATAATGGAAAAAGGCAACACGCAGGTCGCATCCACAATACAGCACACACAACACATGACGGCACGCAGGTTGTATTATGAATTACACGCATAATTTTTCATAAAAATTCTGGGACTTGGGCCATGACCAACACATACTGTACATAATTCAGAATTGTGTATTTTTTTTTTTTATTTAAAATTTTTCTACTGATTTTTCTGAATTTTTGAGTCCCTTCTCCACGGCGGTCCCGCTAAGCGGGTTTCGGGCGTAATCGCGGGACAAGGCCCCTTGCGGGGTTAGGGGCAGCGCCCCTATTCGCGAAATAACCTTCGCGAGTGTCCTCTTGCGATTATACAGCGCCCTTACCCGCTGTCCCAAAATCTATTTGGGTGAAACTTGCCGTTTCGGAGAAATTTTTCTCGGTGACAAAAGTGTACAAGTGCTTCGCACTCGTTCTTTCGCCTCTAAAATACCCAAAAATTCCTAAAATTTAGAAAAATCACAGAAACTTAAAAGCATCTAAATTTTGTATCTAATACAAAAAAAATAAATACGTGCTTCGCACGATGGCTCTGATACCACTGTTAGGTTTTTCGGGCCACGAAAACCGCTTTTCGCGTCGCGGAAACCCCGAAACACCCTAGCCAAGGATCTCGTGCAAAGAAAAATCCGATTCGAAAAATTCCACGTATTTATATCATGCTTAATACCCGAATATGTTAGATCTACTCCTAGATCTATAGTTTAAAGAAAAACTACCTTTGATGCGTGCCCTTCGCTTATCCCGCTCGACTAAGGTTGAAGTTGGATCTAGAGGGCACAAAGTAGAACCCCTCTATATGTGTCCACACAAGCAATTAGGTGGAGAAGATGACCGAAACAAGGTGTGCTAGCACCTATGTGGTTTTCGGCCAAGAAGAGGAGGAAGAGAGGGAGAAGTTGCCGAGAGCACCAAGGAAGAAGAAGAATCAAAAATTTGAATTCAAAAATTCAATCAATCCACCATATCATGTGGCCGGCCACATAAATGTCATTAAGTGGGCAATTAATGCTCTTAATTGCCCCTTAATGTGGCCGGCCACTCATGGGTAACCTCCCATGAGGTGGCAAGCATGAGGTGGCATGGTGATGTGTAGCATCCCCATTGGTTCTCCCATGCCACCTCATCAAATGTGGTGGCATCCAAGTCAAGTCAATATTGACTTTCAACCTTCCTAATTTGGCCAAAGTCAAACATGACCAAATTAACTCCCTTAATTGATTTATCCAACATTTGGATCATACTTGAGTCTAACTCATAGTCAAGTCAAACTTGTGGATTTAGGTCAAGTCAAACTTGCCTTTTATAGACTTTCCATATTTAGCCAAGTCAAACTTGACTTCATCTTTCCTCTTGGTTCATCATATGAACTAGTCTCCATCTATTGCTCTATGTGTGTGACCCTATAGGTTCTTGTCAACGTTGGCAATGTCCCTAAATCCAATTAGGGACATAAGCAATGAGAGGTATCTAGCAACACATCATTGCTACCCAAGTTACAAGAATGTTGAGATCCAACATCACCAATATGACTAATAATTGTGACTCTCACAATATGTGACATTGTCCTTCTATCCTTGATATCTAGATTGATCTTATATGAGGCATAGACCGTGTCATCCTCCAATCAATCTAAGTGTCTTGAACTCCAAGTAGACTCACTATAATCAAATAAGCACAATATCACATATTGCCTTATTTGGGCATGACCATGCACTTAGTGATCTCACTCTATCAAGACTATGATATCACTCCTGTAATATAGGAGGATAGATCCCATCTACATCACTCACATCCCTCCGCATAATTTGTTACATACCCGATAATCGCCTTTATAGTCCACCCATTACGGGTGACGTTTGACGAAACCAAAGTACATAACTCCTTATGTAGGAACCATGGTGACTTCAGGTCTAAGGACTAAAGTCATACTAATAGTCACTTGAGAAAGCATATGACACTCATATAACGATCCATGATACTTTCTCATGGCGGGTCATTCAGTATACATTCTCCAATGTATACCCATGTGTCAACTTGATATCTCATATCTATGACTTGTGAGATCAAGTCATCATGTTGACCTACATGCTAGTCTCAATGCATTAACATTGTCCTTCTATGTTAATACTTGACTAGGAATAATTAAGTGTAGTGTTCTCTATATCATCTCACTATCGATTCAACTAATCGATTGATATAGATATGAACCTACTACCCTAGGACATTATTATACTTATTTATATAGCACAAATACACACAAGTATAATAATCACAATGCCTTTATTTATATATCAGAAATATATGTACAAGAATATGATACAAAGAGTCCAAAAAGTAACCATCACATGATTGGCTCTAGGGCTCTCACTAACATCGATGTGGTGGTTTCTATATCTGCATGATCTACTTGGGCTCCGCCTTTGTCAATTCTCTATTGGACTTCTGATCATCAAGTGTTCTAGGACTTTGTCCTTGCAAATTTCCTATTGAACTTTCAACCGTCAAATATCTAATCAACTATAATCTACTTGAACTTCTCTACATCTAAACCAATCTTAATCAACTTGACTCGAGATCGATTGTATCAACAATCTCTCACTCCAATAATCTCTCTTTTTCTTGATATCTTGCTCACAACCATCAAAAATATTGTTCAAACATAAAAATCCGACTAAACCAACTCAAATTTAGTCAATTTTGATCATATATCAATCAACCAACATAAAGTCCATGCACTCAAAGACAATTGTCACATTTCCTTTCAATCCTTGAAGCTATTCCCATTTAGATAGCTACAATGATGAATAAAAAAAATACCATAATGAATTCATAATAATGATCAATAAATTAAAATAATGATAGATCCATCAACAAGCTAAGATAACTCAATATTAATATTTAGTCTTTGGATAGAAAATATTAATTTGCAAGTGGTAATTTCAATTTTCAATGTGATAGATAATAAGTCTAGTCAAACAATTGGTTTATACTTAGACTGACCAATCGTCCACGTGAAAAATCACTAAATTGGGTTCCACTTGTAAGATAGTTATTTATAAATATATTTAATTAAATATTTTAGTACACAATTATTTTTTACAACATGTTCTGTATGGGGTGACGGTAACACATTGGACAACAAGAAACTGGATTCATCACCCAAAAAAAATGTTTGTAAAAATCTTGTTTCATCAAAATGTTCCCAATGCATTCCAAGGCTGGTGTGTTTTTGAATCAGTTAACTATGTAGCTTCCATTCGGATATATACATTGTGGTAAAAGATGAATACGCTCGTCCTCAACGCCCCTGTCAATCCGTCCCAGGGTCAACACGGAGGAGATAAATTAAGGGCGACTACTAGCTTTTGGAATAGTAACTAGCACATAAGGGAGGTATTTACCTCGACTTTGCCAAGATTCGAACCCTAGACCTCATTATGATAACACCTCATACGCTAGCCACTAGACTCATCCGAGAGGACTCCATTCGGATATATACATGATTCCTTGAAACATGGTTTGGGATTGACTTTGAGTCAAGAAGATTGTGTTTTCCACTCCACGAAGCCAACTTCCTTGTAAAACTAATGTTGAACAACCAATACAAACCATGGATTCCATGCCTTGCAATTGCATTGTCACCACCAATCAACCCTGTTGTGAATTGAGCAGGTTCTATACTCGGGTCATTGATTCGAACCTTAAAATTGGATGGAAACATTAAGACCTTCACCATATCATTACAATTATAACAAAAACATAATTCAAAACAGGAAAACAAACGTTTATGAACATACTTGTAGTTTAGAAAGTGTGCAGAAGCACAGGGCTGACCCTGGAGGAGGGCGGCATTGGACGATAGCCTTGAGCCCAGAATTTGAGAGGGTCCAAATTTTTTTTTTTTAGTATTATGTATTATAGACATGTAATTGGAGCTTTGAATAGTTGGACTCAAATTCATATTTTATAATTTTTTGATATTGTCTTTTACTTTTATCTTTTTAGACATGTAATTGGAGCCTTAAGTAATTGGGATCCAAATTATTTTGGATCTTCTTTTTCCACCCCAGACTTCCTTTGTAGAAGGACCGGAGCTACAGAAGAAGTGGCACCCAAGCAAGTGCCACCCTGAGCTTGTAAACTCCAATCCTATGTAAACTAGAAAGTCAAAATTTTATCTGCCATGTCTTTGCAATTTATTTGAATTATCTTTCTGCTTCCTGCAAGGATGATTTTTTTTTTCTTTTGGTAAATGATATGAAGAATACTGATATAGACAGAAGCAAACTCATCTAAAACACCATATAAACCTGGTAACTTGAGCAAAGAACCAGTCTTTTGTATAGTTACTGACACCAATTTGGTAGATTAAATTAGTTGTAGGATACAAATCTGCATCTCTCCCATAACCCATATTGTCTAAACTTATCGTGCTCAATGTAAAGTTTGTTGACATATTTAGGATTTGGATCAGAAACAAAGAACTCAGCAGCAGAGTGATTAGGAATGCCAATCTCCCACAAGGTTGGGTCATCTCTTGGTGGTCTATATACAAGGTTGCCTAAGTCAATATGTTGGACGTTGCATCAGTTGCAACGTCAGGAAGATGAAAGGGTGCTCATTTATCTTCATCTTCCTCCATTGAAAGCCATCAAAGCATCGATTAGTAATCGATGTTTTACTTCTTATTTAAAATGATGTCCAAGAGCAATCGGAGAAGAGGGCAAGAGCATAAGGGGAGAGGCGACGGTGATCAGTGTTGGTCTAGCAAAGGAGAACGTCCGAGAGGCTGGGGATTTGGCTCGTGAACCTTGAAGCACTTTCCAGTTATCCGTGATCGTGCTTCCGACAATAGTGACGTCCGACGGTTCTTCTTCTTCGATTTCTTCGGGAGATCACAGTGAATGGTTACAGCTTTATCTTATGTTTGATCCATGCTGACAAATAGACAATAATGGTATCAGAGTCATGCCTAAGCAGGAAACTGGTCTCTTCATCGAAATGAAAATCTCTTGATCGCCTTCGCCAGGCGAGATCACAACTGGGCCGTGATATGCCGCAGTTGTCAAGCCCTGAGAGGTTGTTGGATATCGGCTTCCGTCGTTGGAGAGTGTCGGTGACCACGTCGGGAGGCCGACAATCGACAATCGCGACAACCTCATTCGTCGCGGCAGAAGAAAAAAATGTTGCGGTCGGCGACAGAGATGAGAAGAAGTAGTTTAATCGATTAAGATAACTTGAATCGATTCAAATAATAGCTCAATCGATTGAAATGATGAAGCTATATTTTTATTGATTGAATTCTGAATCGATTAAATCAATTGATTCGATTCAATTGAATCGATTGAATGAAATTTTTAATCAATTCAAAAACGTGATGAACAGTACTTCGTTTTGACGAAGCACTAGAAAAAAAACAAAAAAACAAAATCCTATTCGTTGCATGCAAGAACAGTGGTTTAAAAGTATATTAAATATATTTATTAATTAATTAAATACATAGGAAAATGTATTATTAATTAATAAATACATATTTAATTAATTTGGGGTTCAATTAGTTAAAAATTGAATAAGATCAACTTGTCCAATCAAATTCAAGCCTGGCTTAAATTATTAGTTGATTTAAGTAGACTAGATTGATTCAATAATACCTAGATCTGGTTCAAATTATTTGTTAGTTTAAACCAGTTCGTATTATTATTGAATTAATTGGGGTCATTTTGATTACATAAGTTGGCCTGATCAAATATGACCAGATTAGTTATGTTGTGTCAGATTTGATCAAAAAGATTAGATTTATTCTAATGGGTCAGACTTAATCCAATGGATGAATCAAAAGGATCTAAGTTTGATCAATGAGTCTAAGATTGACTCAAATGAGCTTAAACAATAACAGAACATAGGTCATAAATCTTTGTCCAATTAGATTAGTTCTAATGAGGACAATAGACTAAGCTTAGATCCGGATTCCTGATCGACCGATACAATGTGTCAGTCACATGAGACTCCCCAAATAAAGAAAGTTTATTTTTCTTAATTATTTGTGTATTCTGTATATATTTGTTCTATATGTGAGAATTGATTTTGACCGATTTTTGTTACTGGTCTGTCGATTTTGTATTGACATCATGATTTTCATTTCCAGAACAATATACACGATGAATGGACGCTATGAACGACAACATGAGCTATGGGAGGAGATCAAGAAGTTGGTGTTAGGATCGATGGTCGCGGCTAGAGAGGGGGGGTGTGAATAGCCGACCCCAAATCGTTCGTTTCTTTCTACAAATCAAGGTTAGCGCAGCGGAAATAAACAATAGAAACGACAACGGAGAATAGCAAACCTCAAACTCGTCGATGTAACGAGGTTCGGAGATAAACTCCTACTCCTCGGCGTGTCCGTAAGGTGGACGAAGCCTATCAATCCGTTGGTGGATGAGTCCCCGGAGAACCGGCTAATATATATACTCCTTCTGGGTGGAGAAACCTTGCCACAATCTTTCTTGCACCAGCAAGAATAGGAGTACAAGAATACACAAGAAGAAGCAACAATATGAATGTAAAAAACAAACAATCTTGCCTTCTCGTCCGCTGTTGATGAAGCAGCAACTTCACGGGCCAAAAGCTAAGAAGAGCTCAGCAAAGCTCAGCAACAGCAAGCTCTTACAGAAGCAAGAGGTAGCAGCTGAGGAGAGGAAGAAGAAGAAGTATTGCTGTAGAAGCCCTCGATCTCCTTTTATAACCTGCACTGCAAAGAAGACAGCGAAGAAGACGGAGATAGCCGTTGTCACTCATAACGGCTATATCTGGACCGATCAGGCTCCACCCTGATCGGTCTTGGGGACCGATCAGGACCTATGTTGATCGGTCCCCAGACCGATCAGGACCTATGCTGATCGGTCCCCAGACCGATCAGCACTCTTCATAGAGAACTCGCCCAACTCTCTGATCGTCTCCTGATCGGTCTGTGGACCGATCAGGGTGCATGTGGATCGGTCCACAGACCGATCCCCTCCTTTTCTCTTTGCCTTCTGTTTGCTTTCTGATCGGTCTGCAGACCGATCAGATAACATACAGTAGCATACTGTTTGGTTACTGATCGGTTACCAGACCGATCAGATAACCCAGTGTATCACTGGATCGATCCACTGATCGATCCAGCTCTTGGTTTTTGCCCAAACCAAGTCCCACGCCTTCCAAACCAATATCCGGTCAACCTTGACCTATTGGTATCTCATGCTTAGCATCTGGTCACTCCCTTGACCTGCTAAGACTCCCCAACAAGTGTCCGGTCAATCCCTTTGACCCACTTGGTCTTTCCAACACCAGATGTCTGATCACCCTTGATCCATCTGGATTTTTCCCTTGCCCGGCTTCACTCACCAGGACTTTCACCTAGCTTCACTCACTAGGGTTTTCACCTGGCTTCACTCACAAGGATTTCCAATCTGCCCGGCTTCACTCACCAGGACTTTCCAACTGCCTGGTTTCACTCACCAGGACTTTCCCACTGCCTGGCTTCACTCACCAGGACTTTCCCACTGCCAGGCTTCACTCACCAGGACTTTCCACATCCGGTCCAGAGAACGAGCTACCGAGCCCTCTCTGACCTACTCCGGAGAACGAGCTACCGAGTCCTCTCCGACTTCCACTTGCCAAGTTCCCATACTTGGACTTCTCCGTGCCAAGTCTCCATACTTGGACTTTTCCCGTGCCAAGCTCCCTGCTTGGACTTTTCACCAGATGTCTGGTCAACTCACCTCGGGTCAACCAGGTCAACCTTGACCACGGGTTGCACCCACAATCTCCCAAGCTTGTATCCTTGTCAAACATCAAGATACAACTTTTCTGTTCACGTCAAACATTGTCAAACATAACTCGTCAAACATCAAAACACAACTCGAGTCAAGTCAACTCGAGTCTGGTCAACCAGGTCAACCTTGACCTAAGGTTGCACCAACAATCTCCCCCTTTTTGATGTTTGACAAAACCCATAATCAAACCCATAATCAAGTTAGGTTAACCCGATAACGTAACTTAGGTTTTCTAATGTTCTTTCCTGAACATTCTCTAGACCTAACTTAGGTTTTCCAATGTTCTTCCCTGAACATTCTCTAGACATTCTCCATTCTCCTTTCTACTCTCCCCCTTTTTGACACACATCAAAAAGAGTGAATCAAGGTCAAGAGTTTCTTGCTAATGAAAGTCCCATACCTTTCATTGAAACTCTTAATTTCCCCCTTGATACTAAGGTCCAACAATTAACTTAGTGATAATCCCATATCACTCAAGTCTTTAGGAGTAAAAACTCCCCCTAAAAGTCAACTCCCCTTGACTAATAGGTAAAATTCCCCCTAAAGGTCAACTCCCCCTTGACCATTGCACCAACAATGTCTTGGAGAGTTTCAAACCTTCAAAATACCAACTCCCGAGCTGAAATTTCAGACAACCAGTCGAATTTCAGCAATTTGGCACACCCTGATCTGTCACCAGACCGATCAGGCTCCCTCTCGATCGGTCCAGTGACCGATCACACAGACCTGGACCGATCAGGGAACCTCCTGATCGGTCCACGACCTTTGATTTCTGATTTCTGAATTTTTCTTCTCCCGAAATTCAGAAACCTCTAGAAAATCACAGAAAATTTCAAAAATTGTAAAATTTTTGAGGATACATTCCTCATAACATATACTATCATGGAAAAATAGTTTTCTATGAAAATAAGTTCCATTTTCAAATCTTGATACAAAGTTCAAGAGTCTTTGAAATAGCTCAAAGTTAACTCATCTTTGTATCACTTTGCTCAATGATGAATGTTATCACTAGAAAAGCTTCATCAAGATTTTTCAAATCAATTTTGAAATGATTTTAAACCATTTAATTTAGGACCAAAATCTCTGAGCTAAATGTACATGACTTGTACATAAGCTTTCCCTATGATCCCCAATTTTGAATTAGGCTCATCTAGGTACAAGAACTATGCACCTTGTTCCTAACTCATCATCCTAATATCTCACACACTTCTAAGGTGTATCAAACACATCCAAGTCAATTTTGATGTGAGATATGGGTTTAGGTTATCTTAGGATAAGGTCTCATGCATTTTTCTAAACAACAATTTGATCTCCATATCAAATTGTGTTTCTTATCCTTAGATCAATTTCATTGATTATAAATGCAAGAAATGATGACATGGCATAAAATGATATCATAAATGAAAACATGTGCCAATGTCATGATGTCATGGCATAAAGTATGAAACTTAAATAAATCATGACATTTAACTAACCTAAGCATTATCATGACATTTCAAATGATCATAAATTAAATATGATGTCATGACATGGCATATGGCAAACAATACATGACAAATAGTATATAAAGGTATAGAAACTACCTAATTCTAGCCTTAGTTGTCATTTTTGATAATTTTGATCATTTTACCATAAATTCTATATTCCTAAGTGTAATAGACCTAAAATCAAATACAAAAGATTTTTAGATCACTATGTGCCAGTTAGATTGACTCTAGAAAACTCCTCAAATGAGATTGGCACATCCTAATCACCTTAGGAATAATTTTTAATTTTATTTTCAAGGCTTGATTATACCTTGAAAAATCCTAAAGTGCCACCTTTTGCCATGATTAGGTTAACTACCTATTCAAGTAAGGTTGGCACACCCTAACTAATCTAGCGTGATGAAATCACGCTCCTAGGAACCCAATACCTATTGGAGCTCATTGGGTTCACTAAGTATTCACTAGGGATGACTTCCCTAGCAACCCTTCTAATGACCCTCCTAGGCTTTGAAGCCTTGGTCATTTGGAACTCATCAAGATCAACTCTAGGGGTGACTCCCCTTGTGACCTTGGTGATGATCTTCCTAGCCCTAGGTCTTGTTCCATAATTGAATGGGACATTATGGTAAGTGGGCTTGACCACTTGAGACTTAGGTTTGTGACTCAAACCTCTCATGTCCTTGGGCATTTGCTTTTGACCCTTAGACCCTAGAGTTGACTTCTTCAAATTCTTAAGGGTCTTTTCTAAGGTGTCAAGTCTTGACCTCAAGACTTGATTTTCCTTTTCTAATACCTCAAGTTTTAATTTGTCATTTTTCTTTAAGGTATTCCTAGGCATATGTCTAGTTGATTTGGGATTTCTACCTAGGTTTTCCTTAACCTTAGATGAGTTAGTCCTAGGGTTGGCATTTTTAGTATTGTTCTTGTCTAGGCTAACATGTTTTGCACCTAAGCACATGTATCGGTTTCTAAGATTATCATGCTTATCATTATTGACAATTGCAATAAAATTACTAGCATGTGTCTTATAAGGATTGCAAGAATGTGCCTTAAAGGATACCTTAGGGTTTGCCTTAGCTCCCCCTATAGATGTGCTTGGTCTCTTGTCCTTGTGAGGTTGCCTCCCCCTCGGACATTGGCTCCTATAGTGTCCCCTTTGCTTGCATTGGAAGCACACCACGTGCTCCTTACCCTTGCGTATCGGGACTCCGGCTTTCTTGACCTTTGGCGCCGGTGGAGTCTTCCTAATCCTCTTTGGACACTTACTCTTGTAATGCCCAAATTCCCTACACTCAAAGCACATTATGTGTAATTTATTTGAAATTAAATGGCTTGAGTTACCTAGGGTTGAGGATGGATGAAGACTTTCTTCTTCATCCCTTCCGGAGGTAGAAGCTTCTTCCTCTTGCTCCATTCTTGAAGAAGAACTCTCCTCCTCTTCTTCTTTAGATGTTGAGTGGCCCTCAACTTCTAAATCCATTCCTCCATGAAGTGAGCTACTTGGCTCACTTGACTCCTCTTCATGACTTGAAGTGGAGTTCTCCTCATGGAACTTTGCCAAGTTGTTCCACAACTCCTTTGCATTGTTATATCCACCTATCCTACACAAAACATCATTAGGTAAAGAAAATTCAAAAATTTTCAATACCTCATCGTTGACTAGGGATTGGTGGACTTGTTCCTTGGTCCACTCCTTCTTCTCTAGGGTTTCTCCTTTCTTGTCCATCGGAGGCTTGAAACCTAATTGAACACAACTCCAATTTTCAAGGTTAGTCATAAGAAAGTACTTCATTCTTACCTTCCAAAACGCGAAGTCGTCGCGATCTTAGAAAGGTGGAATTATGACGTCTTCTCCAAATAACTCCATTCTCTAGCTTGTGCTCCCCCGGGTGTTGATCCAACGAAGAGCGACCTCGCTCTGATACCACTTGTTAGGATCGATGGTCGCGGCTAGAGAGGGGGGGTGTGAATAGCCGACCCCAAATCGTTCATTTCTTTCTACAAATCAAGGTTAGCGCAGCGGAAATAAACAATAGAAACGACAACGGAGAATAGCAAACCTCAAACTCGTCGATGTAACGAGGTTCGGAGATAAACTCCTACTCCTCGGCGTGTCCGTAAGGTGGACGAAGCCTATCAATCCGTCGGTGGATGAGTCCCCGGAGAACCGGCTAATATATATACTCATTCTGGGTGGAGAAACCTCGCCACAATCTTTCTTGCACCAGCAAGAATAGGAGTACAAGAATACACAAGAAGAAGCAATAATATGAATGTAAAAAACAAACAATCTTGCCTTCTCGTCGGCTGTTGATGAAGCAACAACTTCACGGGCCAAATACAGCAGCAACTGTTGGAGACCCCAGCCGAGGAAGCTCACGCGAAGCTTCAGCTAAGAAGAGCTCAGCAACAGCAAGCTCTTACAGAAGCAAGAGGTAGCGGTGAGGAGAGGAAGAAGAAGAAGTGCTGAAGCCCTCGATCTCCTTTTATAACCTGCACTGCAAAGAAGACAGCGAAGAAGACGGAGATAGCCGTTGTCACTCATAACGGCTATATCTGGACCGATCAGGCTCCACCCTGATCGGTCCGAGGCCTCCCTGATCGGTCTTGGGGACCGATCAGGACCTATGCTGATCGGTCCCCAGACCGATCAGCACTCTTCATAGAGAACTCGCCCAACTCTCTGATCGTCTCCTGATCGGTCTGTGGACCGATCAGGGTGCATGTGGATCGGTCCACAGACCGATCCCCTCCTTTTCTCTTTGCCTTCTGTTTGTTTTCTGATCGGTCTGCAGACCGATCAGATAACATACAGTAGCATACTGTTTGGTTACTGATCGATCACCAGACCGATCAGATAACCCAGTGTATCACTGGATCGATCCACTGATCGATCCAGCACTTGGTTTTTGCCTAAACCAAGTCCCACGCCTTCCAAACCAATATCCGGTCAACCTTGACCTATTGGTATCTCATGTTTAGCATCTGGTCACTCCCTTGACCTGCTAAGACTCCCCAACAAGTGTCCGGTCAATCCCTTTGACCCACTTGGTCTTTCCAACACCAGATGTCCGATCACCCTTGATCCATCTGGATTTTTCCCTTGCCCGGCTTCACTCACCAGGACTTTCACCTAGCTTCACTCACTAGGGTTTTCACCTGGCTTCACTCACCAGGATTTCCAATCTTCCTGGCTTCACTCACCAGGACTTTCCAACTGCCTGGCTTCACTCACCAGGACTTTCCCACTGCCTGGCTTCACTCACCAGGACTTTCCACATCCGGTCCAGAGAACGAGCTACCGAGCCCTCTCTGACCTAGTCCGGAGAACGAGCTATCGAGTCCTCTCCGACTTCCACTTGCCAAGTTCTCATACTTGGACTTCTCCGTGCCAAGTCTCCATACTTGGACTTTTCCCGTGCCAAGCTCCCTGCTTGGACTTTTCACCAGATGTCTGGTCAACTCACCTCGGGTCAACCAGGTCAACCTTGACCACGGGTTGCACCCACAATCTCCCAAGCTTGTATCCTTGTCAAACATCAAGATACAACTTTTCTGTTCACGTCAAACATTGTCAAACATAACTCGTCAAACATCAAAACACAACTCGAGTCAAGTCAACTCGAGTCTGGTCAACCAGGTCAACCTTGACCTAAGGTTGCACCAACAGTTGGAATATAACCCAGATCATGGAGTCGATAGGCTTATTGGTCGGCTCGATTGGATGTTTTGGAATCTAGAGCAAGAATGGTATCCCGTCTAGGACAAAGAAAGAAGATGAGCTCTGTTTTATTCATTATCGGAACATCTTAGGCAGATATCATTCCAACTTTGGGATGATTCTGAAAGACACATCTCATATTCAGAAATGTATAGACAATTACTTCATTTGGAATGGGGTTTTAAAGAATTTGAAGAGGATTAATATCCAGAAAAAATGAACCTCAAAGAATCTGAGGAGGATCCAAAAATAGATCCTTAAGATTTTGAGGAGGATCCAAATTCCACAGAATTTGAGGATGATCTAGGAATGAACCTCGAAGAATTTGAAGAGGATCCAGAAATGGATCTATTATTCAAATTTATAGTTACAAAATAATCTAGATTCTAATCAAAGTAATCAAGACTTTAACCAAATCAGCATCAATCTTGACTTGGTCAAACAGAACATTAACCAAATCAATTTAAATAAATTAATTAGTTCAGACATTAAAATAAATTTGAATTTAAAATTAAAAATAAGAAAATAGATTTAGATAAAATCAATAAATATCTTAATAAATTATTTAATAATCTAGATAATATCAATTTAGAAAATTTCATTATAATAATAAATAGATTTAGAAAATAATTTAATTAATAAAAATTTAAATTTAAATATGTTTTTTTGGACAAGATAATCAGTGTAGTATCTTTGGTAGAAACGAATTAAAAGATGAAAGTGCTTAAAAAGATCAATCACAGTATAAATTTATTATAGATATCATTTTCGCTACATATATTATACGGGAACACTAAATTTTGAAAGATACGAAATTTGAAAGGTTTAAATAATTTACAAATATGTAGAATTTGAAAATATTATAAACTACAAATTCATTGAAATAAATACCCTTGTTGCTAGTTTTAACTTTATCGAAATAAATTCATATATCAGCATTTATTTTATTCTCGATGTATAACTAATCCATCATTTATGCCACCAACCAATGGAGGGCATAAATTGCTGCCCCGACAATGATGAGATTTCTCAGACATCTGACATTTAATGATAGTGTCAGTTTTGATTCGTTAACCGATAAATATTCTTTAATAAATAGTTAATGAGTACTTGTTGTTGTTATAAGTCTTTTTGATTTATTTTAATAATCGGTGAAAATTTTATGTAAAATCTTGTCGATCATCATTAAATCAATCAGTACAAGTTAGATTCCCAGTGCTAATTATTAGAAAATAATTGAATTGAGGAAAGAAAGTTAATACTCCACACCACTAGCAAACCTGAGAAACCAACCTGCTAGCTAATTCTCATATACAATGTTTTAACTTAATACTTACTAAAAATGGGCCATAATATTATAAATGATCATCAAGATGATCAGGAGGAAAATATATGAAATCCAAATGGCTGAAATCCTTGCCTTTGTCTCCATGTATAATTGTCATTCGTAAGACGTTCATTTGGAATAATTTGGTTTATGTCGCTAATATACTTTCCATTTTGGCACAATGCACTTCATGCAGGGCTGCAATGCTCACTTGCTGTTCAAGCTCAGCCGGCAATGGCCATCCAGTGGCGGCCGGAGCTGCGGTGACTGTCCACGTCAAAGGCCAATATGTAGCCATTGTTCTCTGTTTCATTTTTTTTTTGTTCTGTTTATATGATCCGATAGCACTGATATAGTTTGCGATCTGCAGGTTGTGATGGACAATGGCATTGTCCGGCTGACATTGTCAAACCCCGAAGGCTTTATCACTGAAGTTATGTACAATGGAGTTGATAATTTACTGGAAGTTCATAGTAGTGAACCGTATGGAGGGTATATATGTTTTCATCCAGCGTTCTTTTACTTAATATTTCTGAAAACACCCATAAAAACTTCCTGAGATTGGAAGCAGGTACTGGGATGTTGTTTGGAACGAAGAGGAAAATAAAGAAATATTTGAATTGTGAGTGCCACCAAAACTCTGTTATGTCTCTATTAATTTACAAAAAAAAAAAATGGAATATATACTAAAGATACTTAAAATTGCAGAATTCCCATAAGGTGCATTCTAACTTTCAGATTTTTTTAAAAGACACATTTATTTTTTATTTTACCTCTTCAACTAATCATTGTGGTGCGAAATTTCAAAGAACAGTATCACCGTGGAATTTCATTTCAAAAAACAATACTACTATTGTGCTAATTTTTAAAAATCAGCACGACAGTGATATTGTTCTTTGAAATACAGTACTACAGTTGTGTTGTTTTTTTTTGAATGTAATACCATAGTGGTTGGCTAGAAAACAAGTGCACCTTTTCGGAAATCTAAAAGTTAGGCACGCTTTTTAGAAGTTTTGTAATTTTAAGTGCACCCTTTGATCAACATGATAATTGATTTAATTAATTTACAGAATAGAAGGAAGTCAATTTCAAAAAATATATCAAGATGACAAGAAAATTGAAGTGTCTTTCAAGAAGAAGTGGAATCCCTCCCTCAAAGGCAAGCGTTCTCCTCTCAACATAGACAAAAGGTATATATATCTTCAAATTAACAGCGGTGATAAATCTGAAAGTTTTTTTTTTTTTAATGAAATCGAATTCTAATCATTACTACTATGTAGATTTGTATTATTGCAAGGTAGCTCAGGATTCTACACATACGCCATCTATGAGCATGGTAAAGGATGGCCAGACTTCCAAATAACAGAAACTAGAATAGCTTTCAAGCTTAGAAAAGAGAAGTAAATATTAATCAATTTCTTTAAATTTTCTTTTGGTCATAATGAAATTTAAACTAACCAAATCAATCGTTAAAACACAGGTTTCATTACATGGCGATCACAGATAATAGACAAAGGGTCATGCCTATGCTTCAGGATCGTTCGCCTAAGAGATCACAGAAGTTAGCCTACCCTGAGGCAGTCATCCTTGTTAAACCAACTAATCCAGCCCTTAGAGGAGAGGTAAACATTTCATTCATTGTGTTTACTTCTTTATAACTTCATTTAAAGTAAGAGATTTGATCATCTAGGTGGACGACAAATATCAATACTCCAGCGAGTACAAAGGCAGCTTGGTGCATGGATGGATTTGTGCTAAGCCTTCAATTGGCTTTTGGTTAATCACTCCGAGTAATGAGTTCAAGTCAGGAGGACCTCTCAGACAAGATTTAACATCTCATGTTGGCCCTACTGTCCTCGGTGTATGTAACAAAATGCTCAAGTTTTATTTTATTTTTATATTTTTAGTTTGCATAAAAAATAGGGTAAAATATATTTATATACCTGAAGTTTTATTTGTGTGAATTCAATGATCATTTAGATGTTCCATAGTTCTCACTATGCTGGGGAAGAAATTGTTGCTAAATTTACGAATGGTGAATACTGGAAGAAAGTGTTTGGCCCAGTATTCATCTACCTTAATTCTGACTTGAAAAACTCAAGACCAAACTTTCTTTGGGAGGATGCTAAAAGACAGGTAGAACATTTCACTTTAACTTTGCCATTATTTTAAAACACAATTTGCAATCTTATGTTTTTTTTTTTTTTGCTTTAATCAGACCCAAATTGTAGTGGCGAATTGGCCTTACGAGTTTCCAACTTCAGTGGATTATCTTAAGAAAGAGCAAAGAGGATCTGTTTCTGGAAGGCTACTTATTTTAGATAAGTAAGTTTCAATTTTTCAAAGCAGATATAATTTTTTTGTTGTAGTGATGATAAATGACTCGAACTGAATGCTAGAGTTTCATCCATTTTTGTCAGGTACATTAGTAAAAATTACATATATGGGAATGCAGCTTTTGTTGGTTTAGCTTCTCCAGGAGAAGAAGGATCTTGGCAAAAAGAAACCAAGGTTAATACTCACTAACATATCATTCGATCGCTTTCATGAAATTTGTTTAATAAATCCTAATGATACAGGGATACCAATTTTGGGTAAGAGCAAACGCCAAAGGAAATTTCTTTATAAAAAATGTTCTCTCTGGAGTTTATAATCTGTATGCATGGCTTCCTGGTTTCATTGGAGAATTTACTTATAGCACCACAATTACAGTCACCTCAGGTAAGCTAGATATACAAAGTTCTTTAGAGTTCTCACGGTTAGTTATGTTAATTAACTATTTCTTTGGTGATTTAAACAGGAGGTAATATCGACTTACACAACCTTGTATATAGACCACCAAGAGATGGCCCAACCTTGTGGGAGATTGGCATTCCTGATCGCTCTGCTGCAGAGTTCTTTGTTCCTGATCCAAATCCTAAATATGTCAATAAACTTTACATTGAGCACGATAAGTTTAGACAATATGGGTTATGGGAGAGATATGCAGATTTGTATCCTACAACTGATTTAATTTACCAAGTTGGTGTCAGTAATTATACAAAAGACTGGTTCTTTGCTCAAGTTACCAGGTTTACATTGTGTTTTAGATGAGTTTACTTCTGTCTATATCAGTATTCTTCATATCATTTACCAAAAGAAAAAAAAATCATCCTTGCAGGAAGCAAAAAGATAATTCCAATAAAGCAACATGGCAGATAAAATTTCAACTTTCTAGTTTACATAGGACTGGAGTTTACAAGCTCAGGGTGGCACTTGCTTCTGCACACCTTTCTAAACTACAAGTATGTTCATAAACTTTTGTTTTCCTCTTTTGAATTATGTTTTTGTTATAATTATAATGATATGGAGAAGGACTTAATGTTTCCATCCAATTTTAAGGTTCGAATCAATGACCCGACTATAGAACCTGCTCACTTCACAACAGGGTTGATTGGTCGTGACAATGCAATTGCAAGGCATGGAATCCATGGTTTTTATTGGTTGTTCAACATTAGTTTACAAGGAAGTTGGCTTCGTGAAGGGGAAAACACAATATTCTTGACTCAAAGTCAATCCCAAACCATGTTTCAAGGAATCATGTATGACTATATCCGAATGGAAGCGACATAGTTCATTGATTCAAAAACACACCAGGCTTGGAATGCATTGGGAACATTTTTGATGAAACAAAGTTTTTCACAAGCATTTTTTTTGGTGCTGAATCCAGTTTCTTTTTGTCGGGTGTATTACCGTCACCACATACATGGACATTAGATGAACATGTTATAAAAAATAATCGTGTGCTAAAATATTTAATTAAATGTGTATAAATGACTATCTTAAAAGTGGAATCCAATTCTATGATTTTTTATGTAGACGATTGGTCGGTCTAAAGATAAACCAATTATTTGATTGACTTTATTATCAATATTTGATTACTACATTGAAAGTACCACTTAAAAAATAATATTTTCTATCCAAAGATAAAATATTAATATTGTGTTAGGTATCTTGTTGATGAATCTACCATTATTTAAATTTATTGATCATTATTATGGATTTATATATGGTATTTTTTTAATCATCATTAATGTAGCTATCTACATGGGAATAGCTTAGAGGATTGAAAGGAAATGTGATAATTGTCTTTGAGAGTATGGATTTTATGTTGGTTGATTGATATAGGATCAAGGTTGATTAAATTTGAGTTTGCTCGAGTTGAATTTCAATGTTTCAACTTGATGGTTGAGAGTGAGATATCAAGAAAAGGGGAGATTATATTGGAGTGGGAGATTATTATACTATTGACCTCGGATAAGTTGATCAAGATTGGTCAGGATGTAGAGAAGTCCAAGTATATCATGGTTGATTGGTTACTTGACGGTTGAAAGTCCAATAGAAAATTAGTAAGGACGAAGTCCACAGTTGATAGAATACTCGATGGTTGGAAGTCCAATAGAGAATTGACAAAGGCAAAGTTCAAGTGGATCATGTTGATATAGGAACCACCCCATAAAAAAAAGGTAGATCTGCTACATTAGCGACCCTCTAGTGTCGGCTCCACGGATATGGAGGGAGGTTCATGCAGGTACACAGGCCATAGACGTATGGCGGGATAAATCTCAAGTCGTTAGTTCCTAGAATCGCCCCCTGACCATTACACCAAAAATACTATGCGCTCACCGTCTCCGCTACGTCCTGTGGGCTAGGAACCACCCCATAGAATCTATGTTTTGATGTATACTATATTTAAAATTAAGTTATGTGTACACTTCGACTAACTGTCAAATAAATAATTCTATAACTTAAATATTATTCGAGCTCTAAATAAGGTAGAACAAACACATGCAACAAGTTCATTTGTTATGGTAATGTCTTTTATCTGCATATGAAGTTTGTTTGTCTATAAAATGTGAATAAGTTGTGTTTTTTTTAATACATAAGTTGATGTTAGGTATCAACCAAATGCTATTATGAAAGTGTATAACATGTTCATATTTGGTATGTTCTTAGATAATTGTTATTTTCTTCCATGTTTTGACCATTTGTACTAATAATTAGTAGTCATCCGTGATTTACCTCCTCCGTGTTAATCTAGGGACGAATTGGTGGGGGGCGCTGGGGCGAGAGAATTGGCTTTACCACATTAGATGATTGCTACTTTGAAAGTTGCATTATGTTATTGTATAATTACACTTTAATTGGAGATGTAAATGGTTTGTTCTAAATTCCCAATTTGTTTCAACTTTATGCATTTTAGTAGAATTCAGGGGACCTGGTGGCTTCAAGTGAAGAGAACCATATTAAAAAATCTGAATATAAATTTAGAATCTGAAATAAACACAACATGACTTGCTCTCAATTCATTGGCAAACAACCTCCACATGCAGATTTAAAGTTCAAATACAAAAAATAAAAAATAAAAAAATATTAAAATAAAAAAAAAGAAAAAAGGAACTCACTACAACTCTTTCTCCTGGTTTTAGTGGAACTTAAATAGGATTTAAGTTGCAGAACCCCTTATCTGAGCACTAGTTGAAGTGGCACAATCATCCTTAGTTCTGATGTGAGCTAGAGGAATTGATGCTCTTGGTTCATGACACGTTTACGACTCCAAGAGACCTTGGAACAGAAGGAATGCCAACATCTAGATTGCCCTCTAGAGCTTGAACAATTTGACTCATGGTTGGCCTCGAACTCTCGTCATCTTGAATGCACCAGCAAGCAAGTTTACAAGCTATTTCAAACTCTTCTAAGTTGACTTTACCCTCTAACCTTTGATCTATCAAGCTTTTGACATCTCCAATTACGAGTTTGTTCGTTGCGACTAAGGGGAAGAACTCAAAACTACTTTCTCCGGTGTGCATGAGGTTTCTCTTTCCTGATATGATCTCGAACAACATCATTCCGTAGCTGTAAACGTCTACTTTTGTAGTGATGGGCATACCCCAAATCCATTCAGGCGCGATGTACCCTCTACTTCCTCGAATGGTTGTGAGAACTTTGCTAAATTTCCTTCCGACAAGCTTTGCTAGACCAAAATCAGCTACCTTTGGCACAAGTGCATCGTCCAACAGTATGTTCTCTGGCTTAATGTCACAATGTATGATGCTGTCTCTGCATTGCTCATGGAGATAGGCTAACCCTCTTGCAGTTCCAGTAGCAATTTGATATCTTGTTTTCCAGTCTAATACATTCGAGTTCCTACGAAAAAGCTGATCAGCTAAGGAACCGCTTGGCATGAACTCGTAGACCAACAACTTCTTGGTCTCTTGAGAGCAAAAGCCTATTAGCCTAATGAGGTTTACATGTTGAATGGCTCCTAGTGTGCTCACCTCCGCTCGGAATTGCTTCTCGCCTTGGTAAAGGCCCTCAAGCTTCTTCACAGCGATATAATTAGACCCCGGCAATGCGCCTTTGAACACTGATCCAAAGCCTCCTCCCCCGAGCTTCGTTGAGAACTTCCGCGTGGCTTGTTGCAGCTCACTGTATGTGAACGAGACGAGACGACTCTGCATAGCCTTTGCTTTCTCAATCATCCGCCCACTTTCTCGCTTCTTTATCACGATCAAAGTGGCAGGAACGCTAGTAAACAAGATGGCCAGGACAATGGCACCGATGATAACCCAACTTGCCACTCTCTTCTTGTCTCTTTCAGAAGATTGCAACTCCGAGGCAGCCAAGCGCAGGTAAAGAGTGCCTGCATCAGATTGATTATATTGTTCTTGCAGATTCAGCAACCCTCCATGCCAAACAAAGCAGCCACTACCGTTGTAGGAATAAGCATTGCAGGAGCAATTACTCAGGCAAACCAACTCGCAGCCTTCCCTACTCCCAACCTTGACCGCAGTGTTGGGGTTATCAGGCAGCTTAACGTTTGGCATCTCAAAGAATCCATCTTTCTCAGTATTGTTGGTGTTTTGTTCGCATTGCAAAGGAGTGATCCTCTCGCAGCCTGCTCTTCTGTCACCCAAATCCCACTCATTCTGGGACATCACTCTGTAACCCTTGGCACAACTGCACGAAGGCCTGCTGATATCACTGCAGCTACCGAAAGGTCCGCAGCTCGCATACACCGAGCAGCTAAAATTGGGCATAGCCCAGCAGAGCATCCATGATTGTGTATTCTCCATCCACATCAAAAAGAGCATCTGACCGGACTCATAATCGAAGACAAATCTAATCTCGAGGTTGGGATCATTGGGAGTGTAGATGAAATAGGTCTCCTCAGTGTTGTTGATGAAACCGAAGTTGACGAAGCCTCTCCGGCTCATCTCCGGGACAGAAGTGAAGACGTGTCCGTCCCAGATGCCGCTGGTCCAATATTCCTTCGACAAATTCCAGAAAAGCAAATACTGAGAGGTTGCACCGGTTGGATCGCTCTGGAGAGTGAAGAGTCCAAGAGAAGGGTCAACTTTGTTCTTCCAGGAAGTGAGGCGTTGGGGCGTGCTGGTGAGCTTGTTGAACCCGATCTTGGCGCCGGGAAGCCAAGTGTCGGTAGGGTGATCGAAGCTCTGCCAGAAGATGAGAGAGGAGTTGGATTCATCCCTGAGCTGGAGATTACCCGTGTCAAGGATGACCGCGACGATTGTGGAGTTGAAGGATGGGATGGTGGTGACGTTGGTCGACCATATGATGGATTTGAACTGGTTGAGGATGATGAGATTGCCATCGTCAGAGATCTTAAGCTCCGACGCGGTTGGGTCGGTGACTGGAGTGGCTCTGTTGGCCACCCACACTGGGGTGATCGCAGAGATCTTATCGTACCAGATGCCGATGTAGTAGTTGAAGGAGGTCGTTCCGGTGCTGCCTGGTGGCGTGAAAAAGCCAAGCACGAACCTGCCGCCTCCGGAGGTGATGGTCTGGTTTCCGGAGAGAGAAGTTTCTGCGTATATTGTGTCAGTTGATGACGTTGCGGAGAAGAAGAGAAGAGAGAGGGAAAGAGAAAAGGAGAAGTGCAAGAATGAAGTTGCACTGGAACAGGAAGAAGCCATTGCCATTGCTGATGGCTGATGAGAGACGAAAGGTTGAAGGAGATGGAATATTTAATGGCGCCGCTGGAATCTAGAAGGAACTGATTTCCTCAACTGAGATGGCGGAGCCAGCCCGGTTTCTAATCCCGGAGCGCCGACGCCGACGTCGTCACCCGGGGACTTCTTTCTCTCACCTTTTCCTAGTTTGCCCCCTTCTCAACGCCGCCGGGTATGCATTAACGTGGCCTTGTTCAACTTCGTTCAGATACCTCCTATCTAAATTGGAATGACCGTTTCAAACGTATTAGGGATTAACAGATACTTCTTATTTACGAGTTTAGATCACCTTATCAGTAAATTTTTTTTTTTTATCTTTTTCATAATTTACATGTTAGATCATTGTTAGAATCCGATTAAAATTAATTATGATCGCTGTTGCAGTACACTTGTGGAATTTTTCGGGAGTAAGAAGATGCTCGAGCATATCCCCGCTCCCCTAATCCGTCACTGCACTCCTTATCTAATTATCAGAATAAATCTTTTTATATTAATATGTCAATCTATTATTTAATCATTGAGTATTGACTTCAAGAATATTTTTAATTTAGTCTTCAAAATTCCATTTGTTAAATTATTAATATCGATACCAGTTAATTCTAATTAACGTGCATATACAGCAACTAGATGTTTTTTTAATGCTTTTGATGATGATCATCTTGAGTAAATTGTTTTCATTGGCGTCGATGGACTGTAGAAGGATCGGAACTAACTACCTCAACTTAGTTCAGATACTTATCCAGATTGGAATGACCGTTTCAAACGTATTAGGAAACTGTTAGCCCTTTAACTTTGGCAAGGCTGGGCACATTCGTTGCACTTTTAATCTAGCTTATTAGGTATAACATGCCAGGCATGCCAACGATGGGATTTCCAGAGGCTGTCAAAGCACAAGTTGAGTGGAAGATCAACTTGGATTGCAGCTAATAGATGCAAAGATTGGACATGCGGAGTCTTGCAGTAAATGCGAGTCATGACATGCAACAGGTGCATATAATGCAGCACGATGGATGAAGTAGTCAGAAGGCTGTTTATACCTAAGTATGTGGTGCAGGACTAGGGCCATGCACATGACATGTCGACTATCATTTGACATGGTGCCAAAGCAACCAGTTTGTGGAGCCAGACCTAGGCCAAGCACAATTGTGCAAATTGACCTTTGGCATGGTGCCAAAGCAGCAAATGATGTGGACGAGCAATTTTATATATGTGGCAAGGCAGTTGATAAAACTATCATATGAAACCACTTGAAACCTGATGACCTTTTTTTTGTGCTCGCTCGGGCTTCTCCTTTTCAGAAAGCTTAGATCCACCTCTAACTTGTGAGATCCAACACCCTAAAATGTAACACTTGAGCTGGCATACCGATACGGTCCCTCTGACATTCAAATTAGTCACTTAAGAAGGAGGAAGAAGGAGATACAATGCAGAAAGAAGAAAAAGAGAGCTTGGTGAAGAAAAGTTGCCTCCACTTGCGAGAATAAGAAGACCACCCACTTACTTGAACTTACCATCCATGGTGTTTATATAGTTATCAGAAAAATATTTCCATGTCCAATGTCATGCTTTTGATAGTCTGTTACGCATTCTTTCTATTCATTAATTGTCATGTATTAAGATGAAGGAATCAAAAAAATTACCTATGACAGATCCAAGCCAATGGCTTCTAATTGAGGAGCCATGAAACTGTATACTGCATTGCACCAGTTAAATCTAGCTAAGTTGTCAAAATCGTATACACAGTCAATTAGGGAGAGCACAAGTACTCTAAGAACACTTGTACTACCACAAAACAAAATGTTGCAAAAAAATACAGGATATAAAGCTGACAGTACAGCTTGTCATTTGATCTCGACTTCATTATCAATTTCTCCAAATGTTTAATAGAACAACCAAAATCTTGGAAAAACTCCAAGAATCGAGACGAACTATCTCTCCATTGTCGGGTAGGCCTAGAATCAGTGCAACATCTACCTTTGTAAATTTTAGTTTCTTCCCATGGAAGATATAGTTTTGTTCCGCCTGATCCCAATTATCAAACATATTATGGACCTTAGCTCTTACAAAAGAACTATTAGGGAAGTCGAGGATCCACGAAAAATGTGTGCCTCGAATCTTCTGTTCTTGTTCTACAGTCTGTTTAACAGAAGAAATAAATTTTCTGAAGTGACAAATGCTACTTTTCCAGTTCATTCTTTTTGTTCATCCTCTGTTGACATAACTTGGATAACTTAGTCGAGTAGCACTTCCACTTGTCAATGCTCCTTTTGTAGCCATTCCGAACTTAGCTACCATATGATCACACACAGAAAAACAACTCTTAGAATCCATAATAATGACTATGCTCTTATTCTAACATGCCCTTAACATTAACACAAACCCTAGGTGAAATTGTTAGAGAAACAACCACTAAATTAGCAACGGAGTTACGTACGAAACAGATGGTTGGATGTCGATGATGCTAGAGTCACGCCCCGAACGGAGCTACGTAGGATGCCTTCGAGAAGAAGATGACGGCCGAAGGAGAGTGCGAGCTTTTGCTTTGAATGAAACGTGGGCATGATATATCGCATATTTTTATTATGCAATTGTTTTTTATTTAATTTGTGATTTTAGTGTTAACACATTTAAATAAAAATATTAATTTGGATATTTAATATTACATTCTTTAATATTATAAAAATATTTTGAAACCTATTCATTGGGCCTGATATGGTCTCATATCAGGCCCACGTTGGGCATGATATGGTACAACATATCAGGCCTAATATGGGGCTGTAATTTTTTCAACCATGCAACCACCCCTAGAGAGATGTACATCGGTAATGGATAGCACCGTTGGAGTCCTTGTAATACTAGATTCTAACCAGACTTTGAATGGGTCCAATCAGAGGTGTTTAGGTCCATCAGTGGGCTTTGACCAAAACCTACTAACGACCCTACGCTACTTGGATTTACTTGAAATCAGGTTCCCTATGAAGGTTTGAGAGGGTAGATGGTATATATGGTGTCAAGACTTAGTTATACACCTTGGATAAGAAGTTCTTGCTCCATGCCATTTGGCACAGAACATGTGAAGTTTATTTGTATTCAATGAACAACAACCGAGAGAGGAGAATCTATATATATATATATATATATATATATATATATATATATATATAATATATATATATATATATATATATATATATATATATATATATATATATATATATATATATATTCTTATTTTATCTAAATTTTTTTGTAGTTATTCAAAATTGTAATTTCTTTAGCTCATATTGTATTGATTTATTTTATCCTATATATTACTCCTTTTTTTAGGCTATTTGATTTTATTCAAATTCTCGTTCTGTAGGAAGGTTTGAGAGGGGAGGAGCTATGGATTTTAATGCACACCTTTTAAGTTACGAGAACCACCAACCGTCATTTTATTTTTAAGTCAAAAAATTAGACAGAGATTAAAGTTATGTTCCAATACTATTGTCTATATTTCACTCCCCACATTGTTGACTTAAAACCCATGGTAGCACCTTTTTATGTTATAGAAGGGAGAGATAGTATCGACATTTTTGAAACCTATCATGCCCACGTTGGGCCTAATATGGTTTCATATCAGGCTCACGTTGGGCTTAATATGGTTTCATAGTATCAACCAAGAGAGGAGAAGCTTTAATATTAGTTTATATATATATATATATATATATTCTTATTTTATCTAATTTTTTTTGTAGTTATTCAAAATTGCAATTTCTTTAGCTCGTATTGTATCAATTTATTTTATTTTATATATTACTCCTTTTTTTAGGCTATTTGATTTTATGCAAATTCTCGTTCTGTAGGAAGGTTTGAGAGGGGAGGAGTTGTGGATTTTAATACACACCTTTTAAGTTACGAGAATCACTAACTGCCATTTTATTTTTAAGTCAAAAAAATTAGGCAGAGATTAAATCTATGTTCCAATACTATTATCTATATTTCACTCCCCACGCTGTTGACTTAAAGCCCATAGTAGCACGTTTTTATGTTATATAAGGGAGAGATAGTATCAATATTTTTGAAACCTATCAGGCCCACGTTGAGCCTAATATGGTTTCATATCAAGCCCACGTTGGACCTGATATGACTTCATATCAGGCCCACGTTGGGCCTGATATGGTTTCATATCACGCCCACGTTGGGCCTGATATGGTTTTATATCATGCCCACGTTGAGTCTGATATAGTACTATATCAGGTCCAATATGGGGCTGATATTTTTTCAGATCATACAACCACCCCTAGAGAGCTTTACATCAGTAATGGATAGCACTGTTGGAGTCCTTGCAATACTAAAATCTAACTAGACTTTGAATGAGTCTAATCAAAGGTATCCAGGTCCATCAGTGGATTTTGACCAAAACCCACTGATGACCCTACGCTACTTGGATTTACTTAAAATCAGGTTCCCTATGAAAGTTTGAGAGAGGAGATTGTATATATTGTGACAAGACTTAGTTATACACCTTAGATAAGAAGTTCTTGCTCTGTGCCATTTGACACAGAACATGTGAAGCTTATTTGTATTCAATGAATAACAACCGAGAGAGGAGAAGCTTTAATATTAGTATCAACATTTTTGAAACCTATCAGGCCCACGTTGGGCCTAATATGGTTTCATATCAGGCCTGCGTTGGGCCTGATATGGTATCATAGTATCAACCAAGAGAGGAGAAGATTTAATATTAGTTTATATATATATATATATATATATATATTCTTATTTTATTTGAATTTTTTGTGGTTATTCAAATTTGTAATTTCTTTAGCTCATATTGTATCAATTTATTTTATTGTATATATTACTCCTAATTTTTAGGGTATTTGATTTTATTCAAATTCTCGTTCTGTAGGAAGGTTTGAGAGGAGAGGAGCTATGGATTTTAATGCACACCTTTTAAGTTATAAGAACCACGAACCGTCATTTTATTTTTAAGTCAAAAAATTAGGAAGAGATTAAAGCTATGTTGCAATATTATTATCTATATTTCACTCCCCACACTGTTGACTTAAAGCCCATGGTAGAACGTTTTTATGTTATAGAAGGGAGAGATAGTATCAACATTTTTTAAACCTATCAGGCCCACGTTGGGTCTTATATGGTTTTATATCAGGTCCATGTTGGGCCTAATATGGTACCATATCAGGCCCAATATGGGGTTGAGATTTTTTTAGACCGTACAACCACCCCTAGAGAGCTTTACATCAGTAATGGATAGCACCATTGGAGTCCTTGTAATACCAGAATCTAACCAGACTTTGAATGGTTCCAATAAGAGGTGTCTAGGTCCATCAGTGGGTTTTGACCAAAATCCACTGATGACCCTACGCTACTTGGATTTACTTGAAATCAGGTTCCCTATGAAGGTTTGAGAGGGAAGATGGTATATATAGTGACAAGACTTAGTTATACACCTTGGATAAGAAGTTCTTGCTCCGTGCCATTTGGCACAGAACATGTGAAGCTTTTAGTTGCCGGATTAACAACCAATTTTTTATTTTACTCTTAACTTAGTTACTTTGGAGTTCCCTAATTACATGCCTAATTCAAATTTTGGTTTAACAGAACCTTGTATACTTGAAACCAAGTGTTGGGCCTATCCTATTTGATTTCAGAAAAATCCCATCCATTACAAAGTTTTAAGTTTTCAGAAGATAGATATGGTGTGCAGGTGAAGTTATATAAATTATGTCTCTTTTCAATGATAAGCACCAGCATGACAATTTGGATATTATGATTTTTAGTTCACTAAATCACTATGCAATAGTATTATTATTCCTGTGACAGTTTAGTATACTCTTCTCATATCATAAATACCACTGTATTATACAACATATACTATATACAAAGATATAAAACTACCAACACTATGTAATTGTACCTTTACATTCCCTATCAGCTTTTTGGCTTACAACACTATAGATATTTAATCCAATACTTTACAAAACTTATCCCTCAAAATTAATATAATTACATCGATTCTAATTTTGTTCATGTCTCCTTGTTTGAAGTCCATCTTCATATCGTATAGAAGACATCGAATGTATTGGATCACAAAGAAGGCACATTCAAGGCTGTAAATAACATCACCAATTTAATGTACAATATTTTATATCAATATTTTCTATTCACACTATTTGCTCGACTTACCTAGCTTCTTGTTGTGGGCATTCTATTGTATGAGACATCCATTGATCGAAGGGATGATGTCTTTCAAATTTTGGATCAATAGAAGCAAGGTGCTCATGACTATAGAGTTTTAAATCTGATACCTGTAAGATTGAAGAGGAAATTTAAATTTTACATCAACTAGCTTTGATACTACAAAACAAACGTGCACATGAATATTGGATATTCACCGCTGCATCAAATTCATATTTGTACTTTCTTCTAGTTGCTAGTGAATTGTAATGATTGAACGTCAATGATTTGGTGTCCACCATCAACAAGTGGAAGTGTGCATTATCACTACACAAAGGTATAAAAATATACCTAACCTCTTCATCTTCTGTATCTGTCTTTATCAATTATTAGAAGGCAACCTTGCTTGAGATTTTTATTAATGACTACAAAAATGCAAAGTCATACATACTCAACTGAATAATAAAATGTATTCAAATTTTAACTATTCTCAAATCGATTCTTTACTGTGAAGAAGGTTGAACAATAAATAGACTTGTTGTATATCCTACTAGACGATGATGCCCCCTAAATATAATTTTACAATACGTGTCAATTACCTCCTCATTTGTCAACATCTCTCCATTCACACTGGATAAGAGGGAATACACATTTAAACCAAAGAGTGGTTCCTCTAGAGAGATCGGTGACTGGTTTGAAGGGGGGTTGGATAGACGGCACCCCCAAATACTCGCTTCCTACACTTGTTAGTTTGCGCAGCGAAAATACAAACTAATATGAATACAAAGAAAGCTAAAGACAAGAAAGAAATCAAACCAAACTACACAATCATTTAACGTGGTTCGGAGATTGCTTGCTCCTACTCCACGGCGTGCTTGAGGCGGACGATCCCTATCCGTCGGTGGATTAGCCCCCGATAAATTCCGGCTATCCCAAGTCGCTCCTTATGGGTGGAGAAACCTCACCACAACACCAACCAAGACTCTTGAAACTAGTAGACTACTAATTAGGGTTTACCACCACTAATTTTGTCAACTGTAACCAAGCTCCCAAGCTTTGGTTATATAGGTCGCGGGTTGAAAACACCGCTTACCAGTCGACTGCTAAAACCATCAGTCGACTGCTCTCTGTGGAAATTCGACCGTTACATCCCAACGGCTCGATACCAGTCGATTGCTAAATCTAGCAGTCGACTGCTCCACACTGTGTAACGCCCCGCCCCTTCCTGCTTAAGCTGACGGGGGTTACTTATCATTTCTTCTTAAAAAAACAGCGGAAGTCTTATCTATAGTATATATTTTTTTTTTCTTTTTAAACTTTTCTTTTACTTTTCAAATCATCATCGCTAACTACCTATCATATGAGTCACATAACATGCTTAACATAAATTTAACCCATAATACTAAAGAGCATGATGAAGTGTCATAGAGTCATAAAAGAAACAACATGAACATAATTCTTATTAACTAGAAGCAGGTCTTTCTCTTTAGCCAAGTCACTACTACACACGTCCTCCTTGCCCCCTCCTACTGCTCCCTTAGTACATCCATTCTTTGCCCTTATCTGTGGTACAAGGAAAGTAAGCTGTGAGCACTCAAGGCTCAGTAAGATCCTTTCCTACTCACGAAAACCGTATAACATAAATAAAGCTTCAAGGCATAAAGCATAAAGACAACTCATCATATCATGTATAGAAGCATTATATCATAACATAATCATATGGTATCATAAAATATCCTAATAAGGTCAATATGTGCATCCTAACATAACATAATCATGATCATAACATATTCTAACATAATCGTAAGGTTCATCCTAACATAACATAACATAATCATAGACATCATGGTGTATCGTCACATAATCATAATGTGTTATGCAAGATGACTTACGAAAACATGATTCATGCAATAACATATGCAACATGTCCTTTGAAAACTTATTACTTGTATACTTAAACATATTCATAACATGATTAGGGCCCCGGCTTGTACCACATACATAAATGCGCGCGTCCCATGTAGGTCCAAGGTAGCAAGTCTTGAACCCTATAAGGCATACATAACTAGGCCCGTTTCTTAGTCCATCGACCTAGGGGCACTTAGGAACCCATCCCTAACGAGGCCCATTTCTTAGTCCATCGACCCCGGGGCGCTTATGGAGCCCACCCTTGGTACAAGCCATACAAAGTAAAGTAGCATGTCATACATATCATAATTCTTATCATTTCTTGCACATCATATTTCTTATCATATCATACCATATAGAATTTTGGGCACACAGTTCATCATAATGGTATGTAAAATTTGGGCACACAGCACATCATAAATACATGCATAGTTTGGGCACACAGCTCATCATAAATAGCATGTAAACTTGGGCACACAGCTCATCACATATATCATGCGTAAATTGGGCACACAGCTCATCATAAATAACACACAGCATAGCATAAGGGTTTCCATCATGTATAGATCATATATGTGCATAATTAAACATAGAAACATAGAAATCTCATAAACATGGCATATAAGATACATGGGAAACATAGTTAGATTTCTAACCCTAATGTCTTATAGGGGCCGAAACATATAGATTGGGTTTTAGGTAAAAACTCCATACCAACATGTGAACCCTAAATAAGTATCATTTCCTATACCATAAGAAAAACACCATGAGCAAGTTTAGGTAGAGTTCTAGGTTTTCTTAAGCTTACAACTTATCATGGCCGAAACTTATCAAACATTCATTGGGTTAAAAATTATCATTCAAGCTTGTGAACCCTAAACAACTTCATAGCAATTATTTCAAGGAACAACGTGAGCATTGTTGAGTTAGGTTTTAAGTTTCCTAGGCCCTTAAACATGATATGGCCGAAACTTATAGGACTTAAAACTAGGGTTCAAGTGTCCTAAAAGCATGAGAACCTTAAACAACTTTCATAGCAAATATTTCAAGGAACAACATGAGCATAGTTGAGTTAGGTTATAAGTTTCCAAGGCCCTTAAACATGACATGGCCGAAACTTGTAGGACTTAAAGCTAGGGTTCAAGTGTCCTAAAAGCATGAGAACCTTAAACAACTTTCATAGCAAATATTTCAAGGAACAACATGAGCATAGTTGAGTTAGGTTATAAGTTTCTTTGGCCCTTAAACATGACATGGCCGAAACTTGTAGGACTTAAAGCTAGGGTTCAAGTGTCCTAAAAGCATGAGAACCTTAAACAACTTTCATAGCAAATATTTCAAGGAACAACATGAGCATAGTTGAGTTAGGTTATAAGTTTCCTAGGCCCTTAAACATGACATGGCCGAAACTTGTAGGACTTAAAGCTAGGGTTCAAGTGTCCTAAAAGCATGAGAACCTTAAACCACTTTCATAGCAAATATTTCAAGGAATAACATGAGCATAGTTGAGTTAGGTTATAAGTTTCCTAGGCCCTTAAACATGACATGGCCGAAACTTGTAGGACTTAAAGCTAGGGTTCAAGTGTCCTAAAAGCATGAGAACCTTAAACAACTTTCATAGAAAATATTTCAAGGAACAACATGAGCATAGTTGAGTTAGGTTCTAAGTTTCCTAGGCCTTAAAACCTTGTGTGGCCGAAAGTTATAGAGCATGTATCCAAATTTCCATGCAACAAACTAGCCTAAGAACATTAAGTTAGTTTCATATCATTTCATCAAGAAGGTCATGAGCATCTTAGACTTGTTTTAAACTCCCCTAGGCCTCAAATCTAAACATGGCCGAACCTTTATAGACATGAAATATAGTTCAAATCAACATAAAATCATGGCATATCATAATAGCTTCATATCTTATCTTAGGGAGATCATGGCATGCTTAGTTTTAAGTTAAAGCTCTCCTAGGCCCTTAGTTCTACCATGGCCGAATATTCATGAGCATGAAACTGAAGTTCTAATCAACATACAAGTAGGAGAAAATGTTAACAAAACCATTGTCATAGGGCACCTATCATAAGAACAAAGGAGCATGTTTTAGTTTAAGGCTTAAGCTTACCTAATTCTTTTGTTCATGCTTGGCCAAAAGTCTAGGATCATGAATCTAAGTTCTAACTAACATTCTAGCATAGAAACATGAAATAAATCCCTACCATAAAATACATTTCACAAGAAACATATCAAGCATGTCGAAATTTAGATCTTTATAATTCCTAGGTCCTTCCTTTGGTCTTATCTTGGCCGAAATTCTTCATAAGGTTTGCTTAGATTTTTATGTAACCGAATCTTCATAGAACACACAAAAACTATTTTACCACAGGTGAGGGAAACTTACATCCTTTCGCTTGTGGTTTTCCTTAGAGAGAAAAGTATTCTAGGTGCCAAGGAAGGAGAAAGCTTCTTCTTCTTGTACCTCCTTTTGTTTCTTTTTGCTTGGAAGGCTAGGATTTGAAGGCTTCTTCACGGAAGTTAGTTTTCTTGGAGAAGAACTTATCTTAGCTATTGGAATGAGGAGAGGAAAAAGTTCTTGGTTCGGTGAGGAATGAAGAAGGAAGAAGGAGGAAGAAAGAAAAGGACTTACTCTCTTGTTTTTCCTTCTCCTAAATCTATTTATTCCTTTGTTAAATGAAACATGTCTTCATTCATTCCCTTAACTCTTCTTCGCCATTATTCCTTTAATTCCCACAAAAATTGAGAGAGGGAGGGAAGTAAGCAATTCCTCTTTTGCTTGCTCCTTTTCTTAACCAAGAGGAAAAGAAGGTAAGCCACTTGGTTTTCTCTTGCTCTTTTATTTAGTTTTCTTTTATTTCCTTCTCACCTTTAATTAAATTTCTCATCTCTTTCCATCCAAATATTACTCCTTATCCTAGTGGTTATCTTGCATCAATTTATCTCCATCATATGTGGGAGGTTCAAGGTTCAATCCTTGACCTCACCTCTTCTTATTCTATTTTTTTGTTCTTATTTTCCCTTTTTCTCTTATTCTTTTCATTTCTATGCTCTAAGGAAAAATAATACTCATATACCTATCTTATAATTTCATGGGTGTTACAGTACCCCATACCTCATAGAAAGTTCGTCCTCGAACTTAGAATAGTGATGGATACTTTTGTCTCATATCGTCTTCTCGTTCCCACATGGCTTCTTCGTATCGTTGATTTTGCCACAGAACATTTACTAAGGGTACTTCTTTGTTCCTTAGTCTTTTGACGTCTCGATCCAATATCTGAATTGGTCGGCTCTCATAAGTTAGGTCCTCTTGCACTTGTACTGCCTGTGGTTCGATCACTTGATCCGTGCTCGGAATGCATTTCTTTAGCATCGAAACGTGGAACACGTTGTGTATGGCTGACATCTCTTGAGGCAGCTCTATTTCATAAGCTACTTTGTCGATTCTTTTTAGAACTCGGTATGGTCCCACATAACGTGGGCTTAGCTTTCCTTTCTTACCAAACCTCATTACCCCTTTCATAGGGGCTACTTTGAGAAATACTGAGTCTCCGACGCTGAATTCCAATGGCCTTTGTCACTTATCCGCATAATTCTTTTGTCGACTCTGAGCAGTTTCTATTCGTTGGCGGATGTTCCGTATAGCCTGGGTGGTGTTATCGATGAACTTGGTTTGGACTCCCATCTCCTTCTTTTCACCGCCTTCGTACCAACATATAGGGGATCTGCATTTCCTCCCGTACAGAGCCTCGTAGGGGGTCATCCCAATAGTAGCCTGGTAACTATTGTTGTAGGCAAATTCTGCCAGGCATAAATATCGGCTCCAGCTTCCCTTGAAGTCTAATGCGCATGCCCATAACATATCTTCTAGCACTTGATTAACCCTTTCTGTTTGTCCGTCGGTCTGAGGGTGAAAGGCGGTACTGAATAATAACTTCGTACCAAGAGTCTTCTGGATGCATTCCCAGAAATATGAAACAAAACGACCATCTCTGTCTGAAATGATGGTCTTAGGGATCCCATGTAGCCTAACAATTTCCTTGACATATAATTGAGCCAGTTGCTCAATCGAATAAGTCATTTTGATTGCTAGAAAATGGTCGGATTTGGTCAATCTATCCATAATTACCCATATGGCGTCGTAGCCGTTTGTTGTCTTGGGTAATCCTGCTATAAAGTCCATAGAGATATCTTCCCATTTCCATTCTGAAATTTGGACAGGCTGCAGTAATCCTCCCTGTCTCTGATGTTCTGCTTTAACCCTCTGACAGGTCAGGCAAGTACCGACATACTGAGCCACATCTCTTTTCATACCGGCCCACCAAAATTTCTTTTTCAAATCTTGGTACATTTTGGTGGATCCTGGGTGCATTGCATAGGGCGTTGAATGAGCTTCCTCTAGTATCCTTCTTCGCAACTCTGGATCCCCGGGAATACATAATCGATCCCTGAGGCATAATATTCCATTGTCCGCGATCCGGAATCCGTCATTCTTTCCTTCTAGGGTTTCTTGTTTAATCCTTTGGAGACTTTGGTCACTGGTTTGTTTCTCTAATAAATTATCGAATAATGTGGGTGCTATGGTCATGGTAGAGAGCTGCCCGGACATATTTTCGATCTATTGACTAGTAATATCTCTCGGTTTCCCAATAATTTCGAGCACTGGTTCGCCTTTAGCATCAGATATAGCTTTGGCATATTGACTAAAAGTAGGTAACTGACCTGTGACGACAGTAGTGGCGTCTGCCATATCTTCTTTAGTAAGCGAGAAAACCCTGGCGTTCGTTGTAGTTGTTGGGCTTCCAATCTCCCTTGGCTAATCGGTGTTCCTTCAATGGTAGCTTGCATCTGATGTAGTTGTGAGGGGGTACTCTTGGTTTGGTTGTTTTGCTGGGGTGGTACCTGGAACCGGTTAGTGCAGTCTCTGGCCAGATGTCCTTCCCCTCCGCAATTATAGCACCTTATTGTACCCTTGTGACATATTCCAGGATGCAGCTTTCCGCAAATTGTGCACTGAGGGTACTTCGGTTGTTTATTCACCGAGCTACCTTTTGCATTGTCCCACTATTTCCTTTTTCCAGTAGAGGTCCCTTTCCAGCTTGTTTTGCTACCTGAGGGTCTCTGTCCTTCTGTTCGGGCCTGACTCTTATTCTCGTTCATTGCTTTCTGATAATGTTCTGTGATGAGGGCACTGCTGACCAACTCCTATGTAGTCTGAGGTCTATTAACTCCGCCGACCACGTTCAGTGCTATTTCAGGTCGAAGCATCTTTAACATCAGTCTGACCCTTTTTCTTTCTGTGCGAACCAATTCTGGACATAGGCGTGCCAAACGGTTGAAGCGTTTTACTGCTTCGTTCACTGATATATCACCTTGCCGAAACTCGGTGAACTCGTCATAGTGCCGGTTCGTCACTTGCATATAGAAGAATTCCTCGAAGAACTCTGTCTCGAAGTCCGTCCAGTTCATCAGATTAATCTATCTCTTTGCTTTTACTCTTTCCCATCACATCCTTGCGTCTCCGGAAAAACATAATGATACACACTTGATCTTTTCCGTTACGGGCCAGTCCAGTAATTCCACTATGTTTTCCACTGTCTTGAACCAAGCCTGAGCGTCCCATGGCTCGCAAGTACCTGAGAAATTTTCTGGCTTCAGCCTTAGCCACTGTATCAAGTAGGTCTCCTGTCTGACCACTGGAGCAGGGGCTATCGGTGGTACTGGTGCAACGACTGGGATGACGGGCGCTGCATTCTGATTTACTGGCGGGGTGGCAGGATTTTCTTGCTGACCCATCAAGGTCGTGATCAGCTGTTGTTGCTCCGTGATCTGACGCTGGAGGTCGGTAACTATCTGAGTCAGATCTGGTGGAGTAGCTGCCTCGTCTGTTCGGGTAGTACGTCTCCTAGCCATCCTTATCTTCATTAATAACAATAATTTATCGTTATTTCTATCCAGGCTAAAATAAGATCGTTATTATTCCTATCCTACCATCATGCATACCTAAACTAGGACTGTGACTTAACATCATAAAAACAAAATAAGAAATCATGCATAATATTAAAGCATCATAAAAAAAAATTAATTTTAAGCATATAGATTCTTACTTGGAGCGGCAGGATGGAGGCTTGACATGTGTGTAGTGAAAAGGCTAACCTGGCTCTGATAGCAAACTGTAACGCCCCGCCCCTTCCTGCTTAAGCTGACGGGGGTTACTTATCTTCTCTTCTTAAAAAAAACAGCGGAAGTCTTATCTATAGTATATTTTTTTTTCTTTTTAAACTTTTCTTTTACTTTTCAAATCATCATCGCTAACTACCTATCATATGAGTCACATAACATGCTTAACATAAATTTAACCCATAATACTAAAGAGCATGATGAAGTGTCATAGAGTCATAAAAGAAACAACATGAACATAATTCTTATTAACTAGAAGCAGGTCTTTCTCTTTAGCCAAGTCACTACTACACACATCCTCCTTGCCCCCTCCTGCTGCTCCCTTAGTACATCCATTCTTTGCCCTTATCTGTGGTACAAGGAAAGTAAGCTGTGAGCACTCAAGGCTCAGTAAGATCCTTTCCTACTCACGAAAACCGTATAGCATAAATAAAGCTTCAAGGCATAAAGCATAAAGACAACTCATCATATCATGTATAGAAGCATTATATCATAACATAATCATATGGTATCATAAAATATCCTAATAAAGTCAATATGTGCATCCTAACATAACATAATCGTGATCATAACATATTCTAACATAATCGTAAGGTTCATCCTAACATAACATAACATAATCAAAGGCATCATGGTGTATCGTCACATAATCATAATGTGTTATGTAAGATGACTTACGAAAACATGATTCATGCAATAACATATGCAACATGTCCTTTGAAAACTTATTACTTGTATACTTAAACATATTCATAACATGATTAGGGCCCCGGCTTGTACCACATACATAAATGCGCGCGTCCCATGTAGGTCCAAGGTAGCAAGTCTTGAACCCTATAAGGCATACATAACTAGGCCCGTTTCTTAGTCCATCGACCTAGGGGCACTTAGGAGTCCATCCCTAACGAGGCCCGTTTCTTAGTCCATCGACCCCGGGGCGCTTATGGACCCCACCATTGGTACAAGCCATATAAAGTAAAGTAGCATGTCATACATATCATAATTCTTATCATTTCTTGCACATCATATTTCTTATCATATCATACCATATAGAATTTTGGGCACACAGCTCATCATAATGGTATGTAAAATTTGGGCACACAGCACATCATAAATACATGCATAGTTTGGGCACACAGCTCATCATAAATAGCATGTAAACTTGGGCACACAGCTCATCACATATATCATGCGTAAATTGGGCACACAGCTCATCATAAATAACACATAGCATAGCATAAGGGTTTCCATCATGTATAGATCATATATGTGCATAATTAAACATAGAAGCATAGAAATCTCATAAACATGGCATATAAGATACATGGGAAACATAATTAGATTTCTAACCCTAATGTCTTATAGGGGCCGAAACATATAGATTGGGTTTTAGGTAAAAACTCCATACCAACATGTGAACCCTAAATAAGTATCATTTCCTATACCATAAGAAAAACACCATGAGCAAGTTTAGGTAGAGTTCTAGGTTTTCTTAAGCTTACAACTTATCATGGCCAAAACTTATCAAACATTCATTGGGTTAAAAATTATCATTCAAGCTTGTGAACCCTAAACAACTTCATAGCAATTATTTCAAGGAACAACGTGAGCATAGTTGAGTTAAGTTTTAAGTTTCCTAGGCCCTTAAACATGATATGGCCGAAACTTGTAGGACTTAAAACTAGGGTTCAAGTGTCCTAAAAGCATGAGAACCTTAAACAACTTTCATAGCAAATATTTCAAGGAACAACATGAGCATAGTTGAGTTAGGTTATAAGTTTCCTAGGCCCTTAAACATGACATGGCCGAAACTTGTAGGACTTAAAGCTAGGGTTCAAGTGTCCTAAAAGCATGAGAACCTTAAACAACTTTCATAGCAAATATTGCAAGGAACAACATGAGCATACTTGAGTTAGGTTATAAGTTTCCTAGGCCCTTAAACATGACATGGTCGAAACTTGTAGGACTTAAAGCTAGGGTTCAAGTGTCCTAAAAGCATGAGAACCTTAAACAACTTTCATAGCAAATATTTTAAGGAACAACATGAGCATAGTTGAGTTAGGTTATAAGTTTCCTAGGCCCTTAAACATTACATGGCCAAAACTTGTAGGACTTAAAGCTAGGGTTTAAGTATCCTAAAAGAATGAGAACCTTAAACCACTTTCATAGCAAATATTTCAAGGAACAACATGAGCATAGTTGAGTTAGGTTATAAGTTTCCTAGGCCCTTAAACATGACATGGCCGAAACTTGTAGGACTTAAAGCTAGGGTTCAAGTGTCCTAAAAGCATGAGAACCTTAAACAACTTTCATAGCAAATATTTCAAGGAACAACATGAGGATAGTTGAGTTAGGTTCTAAGTTTCCTAGGCCTTAAAACCTTGTGTGGCCGAAAGTTATAGAGCATGTATCCAAATTTCCATGCAACAAACTAGCCTAAGAACATTAAGTTAGTTTCATATCATTTCATCAAGAAGGTCATGAGCATCTTAGACTTGTTTTAAACTCCCCTAGGCCTCAAATCTAAACATGGCCGAACCTTTATAGACATGAAATATAGTTCAAATCAACATGCAATCATGACATATCATAATAGCTTCATATCTTATCTTAGGGAGATCATGGCATGCTTAGTTTTAAGTTAAAGCTCTCCTAGGCCCTTAGTTCTACCATGGCCGAATATTCATGAATATGAAACTGAAGTTCTAATCAACATACAAGTAGGAGAAAATGTTAACAAAACCATTGTCATAGGGCACCTATCATAAGAACAAAGGAGCATGTTTTAGTTTAAGACTTAAGCTTACCTAATTCTTTTGTTCATGCTTGGCCGAAAGTCTAGGATCATGAATCTAAGTTCTAACTAACATTCTAGCATAGAAACATGAAATAAATCCCTACCATAAAATACATGTCACAAGAAACATATCAAGCATGTTGAAATTTAGATCTTTATAATTCCTAGGTCCTTCCTTTGGTCTTATCTTGGCCGAAATTCTTCATGAGGTTTGCTTAGATTTTTATGTAACCGAATCTTCATAGAACACACAAAAGCTATTGTACCACAGGTGAGGGAAACTTACATCCTTTCGCTTGTGGTTTTCCTTAGAGAGAAAAGTATTCTAGGTGCCAAGGAAGGAGAAAGCTTCTTCTTCTTGTACCTCCTTTTGTTTCTTTTTGCTTGGAAGGCTAGGATTTGAAGGCTTCTTCACGGAAGTTAGTTTTCTTGGAGAAGAACTTATCTTAGCTATTGGGATAAGGAGAGGAAAAAGTTCTTGGTTCGGTGAGGAATGAAGAAGGAAGAAGGAGGAAGAAAGAAAAGGACTTACTCTCTTGTTTTTCCTTCTCCTAAATCTATTTATTCATTTGTTAAATGAAACATGTCTTCATTCATTCCCTTAACTCTTCTTCTCCATTATTCCTTTAATTCCCATGAAAATTGAGAGAGGGAGGGAAGTAAGCAATTCCTCTTTTGCTTGCTCCTTTTCTTAACCAAGAGGAAAAGAAGGTAAGCCACTTGGTTTTCTCTTGCTCTTTTATTTAGTTTTCTTTTATTTCCTTCTCACCTTTAATTAAATTTCTCATCTCTTTCCATCCAAATATTACTCCTTATCCTAGTGGTTATCATGCATCAATTTATCTCCATCATATGTGGGAGGTTCAAGGTTCAATCCTTGACCTCACCTCTTCTTATTCTATATTTTTGTTCTTATTTTCCCTTTTTCTCTTATTCTTTTCATTTCTATGCTCTAAGGAAAAATAATACTCATATACCTATCTTATAATTTCGTGGGTGTTACACACTGGTCGAGCAAATAGAATCATTCTGTATGCTCCCAATCGACTGCACGAGTCGACTGGCGAAACTACCAATCGACTGGCGACTGGTACCCGAGTACAATCTCTCAGCACTCGGACCCTCACCCTTACGACTTATTTGACGCTTCCTTCGCAGCCTCGACCTCTTGCCTTCAAGTCTACTTCCTTTGGTTCTTATCCCTCGGATGCATTCAAGCCCGCGACTCATCCCCAATGACATCCTTCGCGTATACCTCGATGTCGCTTCCCTCGGCCCTTGTCCTTGCTGCCTTGTCCATGGTCGCTCGGATGCTCCATCCTTCATCAGACCCGAAGCCATCAACCTGAGTCACATGTGTATCCTGTAAACCTACACACTCACATACACATATCAAATACAAGGGTGAACCTAACTTAAACCCTTTGCCCAAACACCAAAACACATGGTCGCACAGACCATCGAGATTGCTCCAACAATCTCCCCCTTTTTGATGTTTGACAATTCATTTAAGTTAGGGAAAACATAATAGCAAATAAACATGCTAAAACAAATGGACTTACGTTGCCAAGGCTACACACTTGGACTTACACCGTTGAAAGGACTTACGTTGCCAAGACTACACACTTGGACTTACACCACCGAATGGAAACAATGCAACATGCATTAGAACTTATCCCAAGGCTCCCCCTAAACCTATGCTCCCCAATGAGCTAGGAATTTTCCCACAGGCTTATTTAAGAACCTATCACAAGGATTCCTCTACACCTAAGCTCCCCAATGAGCTAGGATTTTCACACAGGGCTATTTAAGAACCTATCGCAAGGCTCCCCCTACGCAAAGACACTAAAGTTTTCCCAACTAAACCTTACTTCTCCCCCTTTGCCTAACATCCAAAAAGTGTTCCAATAATATCCCAATTGTTGAAAACTTGTCATCCAAATTGACCCTAAATTCGTGTATTCATCCCCCATGGATCTCACACACCTATACGAACTGACCCAGTCAAAAACCAATGCTGAAAACAGTTTCAGACTGGTATCAGTCAACTGCACCAGTCTACTGCCTTTATCGAAATAACACACAGAAACATTCTGTGTTCGATATTGTAAAATACCGGAAATAGGCGAATATGATTAAGGGAATTTTTCGGAATTTTTGGAAATTTTTCGGGAATTTTTCGGAGCTCGTACGGACGAGTTAACGGGGATAAAAACGGGGCCCGGAAAAGCCTGTTTAGGCTACCCCATTTTAACGAGGAATTTTTTTCTTTATAAATTCCTTATTTATTTTCTTTTTCCTCATTTATATTTTTCTTTCTTCCTCGTTACTGTGCCCGTGCCCGAGCCCTCATTCTCTCCTCTCTTCTTCTCCCTTTCGCCGAGCCGAATTTGCCCTAACCGCCGAGCGTCGGCCACAAGGGCTCTCTGTGCCCTAGCGTCGGCCGCCGCCGCCGCATCTTGCCCTACTCGCCGGCGCCTCTCCTCACTGCCGCCCGACGCCTTTGTTAGAGTGTATACTAAAAGTCTAGCTTTTGGTATAAATATTTATCTAGAAATAAGAATCACATTGGTCAAAAGTCTACATTTATGATAAATGTAGTTGCTCAATTAATTTATATTGTAGATAACATGGTGTGTGGTGTCACACACAGAAGATCATGTTATTGGTTCCTTATAAATTATAAACAGTAGCTCACGACCAAGATGGAAAGGAACAAACCATTGGAAGGTCATAGTGTAATTAGGTATTAGTATATCTTAACTATATAATTACACTAGTACACTTAGAGTGTATTGAGTAGGACCATTTGAGGTCGTTCCTTTTATACTGACTTTATAAAGGAACAAAGACCTCAGTTATTATGGAAGTGTGTGCTCTTAATCCTAATATAATAACAAGCACATATATTTGATATTTATTTCTTTAATTTATCAATGGGTGAGATTTAGTTCGATGAATCAATAAGCCCGATAAGTTGGGAAATGATATCACTTATAGTGTGTGTTGTTGATTATAGAAGAAACTGTGTCCTAGTAATCTAGGTTGAGAATGTCCCAAGAGGAGCTCATAAGGATTGTCATGTTAAACCTCGGGTGGACTTAGTCCGACATGACGATGAAGTTGAGTGGTACTACTCTTGGAGCTAGATATTAATTAAGTGAGTTGTCGAACTTACTTAATTAGTGGACATTGTTATCTTAAACACAGGGAGACTAACACACTCATAATAAGAAGGAGCCCAAAATGTAATTTGGGATTGGTGCGTAGTTCAATAATAGTTCTCTAGTGGAATGAATTATTATTGATAAAATTAAGTTGTGTGTTCGGGCGAACACGGGATGCTTAATTTTATCGGAGACCAAAACCAATTCCTCCTCTCGGTCCCTATCGTAGCCTCTAGTATATAGAGATTTATACCCACCATACCCACCTTCTTACCCATCCAATGGGCCGGCCAAGAGCTTGGAACCCAAGCTAGGGCCGCCAAGACCAAGTGGATGAGTTAAGTTGGTGGGCCAAAGCTTGGGTCCCAAGCTTAGGTGGCCGACCAGAATATTAAAAGGATTTTATTAAAATTATTTCTCATGTGGATATCATGTTTTTAAAGAGAGTTTAAAATTAAAATTTCCTTTTATAGCTTTCTACAAAGATTAAGAGAAGAGATTAATCTCTTTCCTTATTTGTAGTTTAAAAGGATGGTTTTAATTTTGGTAAAACTTTCCTTATTTGTAAATCATCTATATGTTTAAAGAGAGTTTAAAATTTGAAATCTTTCCTTATTTGTTGATTAAAGGAGGATTTTAAATTTTAAGAAAACTTTCCTTTTAAACATGTTCATGATTTAAAAGAAAGTTTAAAATTAAATATTCTCTTTTATAAGTTTCTATAAGAGATTAAGAAAAGATTTGATATCTTTCCTTATTTGTAGATTAAAAGAGATTTTAATTTTAGAGATAACTTTCTTTTATTCACATGTTTAAAAGAAAGATTTTAATTTATTAAATTTCCTTTTATAAACCAATCATGAAGGGATAAAATTATTGAGAAATTTTATAAAATTCCGGAAGCAAATAAGGAAGTTTTAATTGGTGTTTAAAATTTTATTTGCTTGGAGTTTTTTTCTTGTGGTCGGCCATTATAAAATTGAGAAAGGAAATTATTTTTAATTAAATAAATTTTCCTTTTCAATGGGAAAAGAATTAAGGAAGTTTTTATTAAAATTTCCTTATTTGCCAAGATCAAGGATTATAAAAGAGGGGGTAGAGGAAGCTTCATGGCTAACGAATCTATTCTATTTTTCTCTCCCTCTTTTCTTCTTCTTGTGGCCGGCCCTAGCCTTTCTCCTTTCTTCTCTTTTGGTGGCCGAACCATACATCTCTTGGAGCTCTTGTTGGTGGCCGGACCTAGGAAGGAGAAGAAGAAGAGAAGGAAGCCTCATCTTGAAGATCCCTTGGAGTATTGGTGGTGATCAAGTTCTTCTTCCTTGGAGGTGGTTCTTCTTGTGGCCGAACCTTGCTTGGAGAAGAAGAAGGTGCGTGGTGGTTCTCGTCTCGGAAGATCGTCGCCCACACGACGTCCGGGATAAGAAGAGGAATACGGTAGAAGATCAAGAGGTTTTTCTAAAAGGTATAACTAGTAATTTTTCTTTCCGCATCATACTAGTTATTTTTGGAAATAATACTAAATACAAGAGGCTTACGTTCTAGTGTTTCGAATATGGTTTTTCGAAGTTGTGTTCTTTTGTTTCTTTCTTTTCCTTGTGATTTGATTGTTCTCTTTGGTTAACCTAAAGTTATTTTAGGAAATTGAATATTAGCTTTCTATTAAAGGTTTTGTCTAGTCGGTGGTGGTTGCTCCCATATCCAAGAAGGCCATGTGCCTCGCCACGTCAGTACTGGGAACCTTTTATGGAAATTAATATTTAATGGAATTAATAACTTAAGGAGACTTGGGTCAAACGTGTTAAGTTCCGCAGGAGATCCAAGTCAAAACCTAAAAGAACAAATAGATTAAGTTTTGGATCAAACGTGTAAAGTTCCGCAGGCGATCCAAAATTTAATTTAAAAGAACACATGGTAGCTAGGAAAAGGTTCAGACCTTTGTACAAAATTTTTGTACAGTGGAACCTATAGGTTTTCCGAGTAGCAACCAACAATTGGTATCAGAGCTAGGGTTTTGCCTCTGTGTATTTGGTATTTAGTCTAATTATGCACATGTCATACATAATTTAGGCAGGATAATAGTAGGATGTGCTAACTTTGTGGATGCAGGATCCAACTATTATGGCTTATAGTTATTATGTGTGTGATTGGACCCTTGGACATGTCAAGGGCATTTTATTGTGTGTGCATGATTGTATTATAAAATACAGCAGGAGCTGTATTTAGTTTTATTAGGATTTTATTTTTGATCTAGATACATGTACATTCCTTTTATGGAATATAGGATCAAAAATGTAAAATTCTATTTATGTCGCGGATCGAATCTTGCAAAGCGTGGAACCTTTTATGGACCAGAGGCGCAGCGGAACTAGGAGCAAGATGGATGCGACAGCTAGACCCAGTAGCGGTGGCCAAATATGGCAGCAGCTTGGGATGACAACACACGGAAGACAACTAGAGATAAAAGCCATAATAATTGAAAATTAGATTTTCTATTTATTGCTTTTATATTGTGCTGTGTGTGCATGTTAGTTTACAAGTTTAGTAGGCTAGTATAGTTAAAATTCCTCATTAATAAATAACTAAGTGGGAGAGGGATTTTTAAGTAAATCCCATGGTCTCCATTACTGGTTTGTAAGTGATGCAAACAAGCTTGCGCGTTGGCTCTGAGTGCCTTCCTCCATAACGGATGAGCTAGTTTGCAGATCACTAGAACAGACTTCCATTTTGGATGACTATAGGAAGTTAATTAAGAGCGTGTGATCTTCCCCAACGGAAGGGGCATAATCTTATTAATGGACTTAGTGTCAAGTAATGGTATACACTTAGACACATCTAATAGTATCCTCCCCATCGGAGTCACTGCTATTATTTGTGTGACCAAATGAAACCAACTATTAATTTGTCATAAAACTAGGTTGACAAGATAATAAAATTAAAGGGTTAAAACCCCTCTTACAAATGATTGATTTTGTATACGTCCACACTAACGTGGCATACAAAATTAACGGTGTTTGAGATAATTTTATTTGTCATAAAGTTACGTTGACAAGATAGTTAATGGGTAAAAACCCTCCTCTTACAAATGTTGATTTTGTATACGTCCACACTAACGTGGCATGCAAAATTTACGGTGTTTTGAGGTGTTGGTAAATTTAAATAGTATTGTTAGAGGAATCAATATTATTTTAAATTTAGAGTCTTGACCAAATATTTGATTAAAGATAGACCAACTAATAATTTTATTCGTCATAAAGTAAGGATGACGAGATAATAAAATTAAATGATAAAATTTCCTCTTTGAATTTGTATACGTCCACACAAACGTGGCATACAAAATTCATGGGGATTTTTAAGGAGTTGGTCTTAACCAAATATTTTTGTGATTCTTAGGATAATGGTCAATCCCTAGCTAATATACTTAGTGGTCCCAATTATAATTGATTGGAAATAGGATTTGGACATTAAGGTAGACTGTCCTCTTAGAACTAAGAACAATATAGGTGTATTTTATTCATTAGTTGAAACATGTTTAGTGGAGTTATCTACCGGTACCTGGTGTGTAGATATGGGAGCCATTGATTCATGTTTGCAATTCAAACAACTAAATGAAAATAAAAAACACCGTCCACATGGGCACTACTGCAAAAGTAGCAGCTATTGCAGTGGGAGAGGTTTATTCTCTAATAGGAATAAAATTTGGATTATTAGTAATCGTCTTTACGTACTAAGTTTAGGAAGAACTTGATTTCAGTTCTAAACTATTATAGAATAGATATTGTGTCTATTTTGATAACAAAGCTGTTATCAAGAAAAATAGACAAGTTATCGATTCTGGTATGTTGGTTGACAATTTATAATCCAATAACTCCCACGATGTAATAAATGGAAATTATAACACATCTTCTAACTTTAAGAGGAAGCAACATTCGGAGATGAACCAATTATATCTTTGGCATCTAAAGCTAGGTTATATTAACTTAAGTAGGATTCATTGGTAGCTGATGAACTTTTGGGTTCATTAGTAGTAATCTTTCCAACCTACGAGTCTTACTTGGTAGGAAAAATAACCAAGAAGCTTTTAAGTCAAAGGGGTATGGAGCCAAAGATATGATGGAATTGGTTCATTCTGATTTGTATGATCCTATGACTATCCAGGCAAGAGGTAGTATCGAATATTTCATCTATTTTATAGATAACTATTCAAGATACAAATACATTTACTTAATGTGCCGCAAGACTAAGTACTTTGATTAGTTCAAAGAGTACAAGGCTGATGCGGAGAAATGTTAAAGTAAAAGTATTAAGTCACTATGGTAAGATCGTAGTGGCAAGTACCTCTTAGGATAATTTGGGAGTCACTTATCAGAAGTCGGGACTCAATCCTAACTAACTGCACCTGGTACACCCCAACAGAATGGTGTAGTAGAAAGAAGGTATAAGGCTCTTATGGAATAATTAGATCGATGATGAGTTATTACCAAATTTGTTTTAAGGATATACACTAGAAACAGAAGTGAACATAATACCTTCTAAAGTCAGAACTCTCTACTCCCATAGAATTGCAGAATGGGCGTAAGCCTAGTCTGAAGTATATTCGGATTTGGGTGGTCTAGCACATAAGAGACACTGATAAGTTGGGCAGGAGTTCACTTGTTTGTGAGTTATCCCAGAGAAACAAAAGTAGGTTTATAGTCTTAAAAATCAGAAGGTCATTATCAATGACCGATTTTTAGAATAGGACTATGTAATAAACCATATGCCCATAAGTAAATTTGTTCTTAAGGAAATAATAAAGGACATGTCTAATCTAGTACCAACTGTACAAGATGAAATATCACAAGAAACTGCAACACGTATCATAAAAGATACACAATTACAGATAGTGCCTCTTCGTAGTGGGAGGGTTGTCAAGCAACCTAAGAGATTCATGTTTTGGGAGAGTCTTTGGACTTGATCCCAAATAAACATGAGCCTGATCCCGGACATATGATGAAGCACTCCAAGATAAAGATCCAGCATCTTGGCAAAAAGTAATGAATAACAGAATTAGAATATATATATTCTGATAAAATCTGGAAGCTTGTAGAACCACCAGATGGTGTAAAAACCTTTGGGTGTAAAAAGGTCTATAATAGGAAAAGAGGGATAGACAGGAAGGTAGAAACTTTCAAAAGCAAGGCTTGATGAAAAAGGAAACTTTTTCACTGGTAGCCATGTTTAAGTCTATCCAGATTCTTTTATCTATTTGGCAAGTGGATGTCAAGACAGCATTCCTTAATGGAAGTCTTGAAGATAGCATCCACATAAAGCAAACCAGAAGGGTTCATTATAAAGGGCTAAGAGCATCTTGTGTGAAAGCTCAATCAGTCTATGGACTGAGGCAAAGCTTCAAGGTCTTGGAACATCCAGTTTATCAAAGTAATCCAGACCTTTGGATTTATTGAGTAAACGGATAAGTCTTGTGTATACAAATGGTGTGATGGAAACGTGGTGGTGTTTCTTGTACTATACGTAGATAACAATTTTGGTAGTTGGAAACAATATCAAAATGTTGTCAGAAGTAAGGGTATGGTTGTCCAAATAATTCGATATAAAGGACTTGGGAGAATGTATATATTTTTGTGATCAAAGTAATAAGGGATCGCAAGAAAAATATATATATAGATATATCCCGAGTTTAATATATCGAAAAAATCCTTACTCGTTTTAAGCATGCAAAACTCCTAGAAAGGTTTCTTACCTTTTAAGCATGGAGTGTCTTTATCTAAAGAGATGTCTCCGATGACATCAAAGGAGATTGAGGACATGTAGGCAGTTCTTTATGCTTCGGCAGTTAGACAACCTAATGTATGCTATGCACGAGATCAGAAATCTGTTTTGCCAAGGGCATAGTTAGCAGATATCAAAGTAACCCTAGACAAGGATATTGGACTGCAGTAAAGCATATAAGTACCTTAGAGGCACTAGAGATTATATGCTAGGCAGTTATTTTGGTCCCTGTGGGTTGCATGGATTTTAACTTCCAATCGGATAGGGACAATATTAAGTCAACCTCGGGGTTTTGTGTTTACTTTAGGAGGTAAAGTCATAACTATGGAAAAGTGATAAGCATAGGTGTTTATCTGGACTCCACCATAGAAGCTTAGTATATGGCAAGCCTCTAAGGTAGCCATAAAAGCTGAATGACTCAATAACCTCAAGATAGATTTAGATATGATTTCTGGTTTGTCCAAAGATTATTACAATTTATTGTAATAATATTGGTGCAGTAACAAACTCGAAGAAATCATAAGTCTATAAGGCAAGTAAACACAATAGAGCGCAAGTACCACCCAATACGAGAAATCGTATAAACGAGGAGAAGTTGTTGCCGCCTAGATTGCATCAGATGATAACCTAAGGTCCTTAAGGCAAGAGCTTTTGAAAGGCATGAGAATCAGATGTATGGCAGCAGATATGGCAGCTTAGTCTTTTAGTATAAGTGGGAGATTGTTAGAGTGTATACTAAAAGTCTAGCTTTTGGTATAAATATTTATCTAGAAATAAGAATCACATTGGTCAAAAGTCTACATTTATGATAAATGTAGTTGCTCAATTAATTTATATTGTAGATAACATGGTGTGTGGTGTCACACACAGAAGATCATGTTATTGGTTCCTTATAAATTATAAACAGTAGCTCACGACCAAGATGGAAAGGAACAAACCATTGGAAGGTCATAGTGTAATTAGGTATTAGTATATCTTAACTATATAATTACACTAGTACACTTAGAGTGTATTGAGTAGGACCATTTGAGGTCGTTCCTTTTATACTGACTTTATAAAGGAACAAAGACCTCAGTTATTATGGAAGTGTGTGCTCTTAATCCTAATATAATAACAAGCACATATATTTGATATTTATTTCTTTAATTTATCAATGGGTGAGATTTAGTTCGATGAATCAATAAGCCCGATAAGTTGGGAAATGATATCACTTATAGTGTGTGTTGTTGATTATAGAAGGAAACTGTGTCCTAGTAATCTAGGTTGAGAATGTCCCCAAGAGGAGCTCATAAGGATTGTCATGTTAAACCCTGCAGGTGGACTTAGTCCGACATGGCGATGAAGTTGAGTGGTACTACTCTTGGAGCTAGATATTAATTAAGTGAGTTGTCAGTAACTTACTTAATTAGTGGACATTCGTTATCTTAAACACAGGGAGACTAACACACTCATAATAAGAAGGAGCCCAAAATGTAATTTGGGATTGGTGCGGTAGTTCAATAATAGTTCTCTAGTGGAATGAATTATTATTGATAAAATTAAGTTGTGTGTTCGGGCGAACACGCTTAATTTTATCGGAGACCAAAACCAATTCCTCCTCTCGGTCCCTATCGTAGCCTCTAGTATATAGAGATTTATACCCACCATACCCACCTTCTTACCCATCCAATGGGGCGGCCAAGCTAGCTTGGAACCCAAGCTAGGGCCGCCAAGACCAAGTGGATGAGTTAGTGGTCGGCCAAAGCTTGGGTCCCAAGCTTAGGTGGCGACCACTAGAATATTAAAAGGATTTTATTAAAATTATTTCTCATGTGGATATCATGTTTTTAAAGAGAGTTTAAAAATTAAAATTTCCTTTTATAGCTTTCTACAAAGATTAAGAGAAGAGATTAATCTCTTTCCTTATTTGTAGTTTAAAGGATGGTTTTAATTTTGGTAAAACTTTCCTTATTTGTAAATCATCTATATGTTTAAAGAGAGTTTAAAATTTGAAATCTTTCCTTATTTGTTGATTAAAGGAGGATTTTAAATTTTAAGAAAACTTTCCTTTTAAACATGTTCATGATTTAAAGAAAGTTTAAAATTAAATATTCTCTTTTATAAGTTTCTACAAGAGATTAAGAAAAGATTTGATATCTTTCCTTATTTGTAGATTAAAGAGATTTTAATTTTAGAGATAACTTTCTTTTTATTCACATGTTTAAAAGAAAGATTTTAATTTATTAAATTTCCTTTTATAAACCAATCATGAAGGGATAAAATTATTGAGAAATTTTTATAAAATTCCGGAAGCAAATAAGGAAGTTTTAATTGGTGTTTAAAATTTTATTTGCTTGGAGTTTTTTCTTGTGGTCGGCCATTATAAAATTGAGAAAGGAAATTATTTTTAATTAAATAAATTTTCCTTTTCAATGGGAAAAGAATTAAGGAAGTTTTTATTAAAATTTCCTTATTTGCCAAGATCAAGGATTATAAAAGAGGGGGTTAAGGAACCTTGAAGAGAGACAATATTCTATTTTTCTCTCCCTCTTTTCTTCTTCTTGTGGCCGGCCCTAGCCTTTCTCCTTTCTTCTCTTTTGGTGGCCGAACCATACATCTCTTGGAGCTCTTGTTGGTGGCCGGACCTAGGAAGGAGAAGAAGAAGAGAAGGAAGCCTCATCTTGAAGATCCCTTGGAGTATTGGTGGTGATCAAGTTCTTCTTCCTTGGAGGTGGTTCTTCTTGTGGCCGAACCTTGCTTGGAGAAGAAGAAGGTGCGTGGTGGTTCTCGTCTCGGAAGATCGTCGCCCACACGACGTCCGGGATAAGAAGAGGAATACGGTAGAAGATCAAGAGGTCTTTCTAAAAGGTATAACTAGTAATTTTTCTTTCCGCATCATACTAGTTATTTTTGGAAATAATACTAAATACAAGAGGCTTACGTTCTAGTGTTTCGAATATGGTTTTTCGAAGTTGTGTTCTTTTGTTTCTTTCTTTTCCTTGTGATTTGATTGTTCTCTTTGGTTAACCTAAAGTTATTTTAGGAAATTGAATATTAGCTTTCTATTAAAGGTTTTGTCTAGTCGGTGGTGGTTGCTCCCATATCCAAGAAGGCCATGTGCCTCGCCACGTCAGTACTGGGAACCTTTTATGGAAATTAATATTTAATGGAATTAATAACTTAAGGAGACTTGGGTCAAACGTGTTAAGTTCCGCAGGAGATCCAAGTCAAAACCTAAAAGAACAAATAGATTAAGTTTTGGATCAAACGTGTAAAGTTCCGCAGGCGATCCAAAATTTAATTTAAAAGAACACATGGTAGCTAGGAAAAGGTTCAGACCTTTGTACAAAAATTTTGTACAGTGGAACCTATAGGTTTTCCGAGTAGCAACCAACAGCCTTTCCCTTCCATGCCCTAGCGCCGGTGCCGCCACCACAGTCGACGCCGAGGATTTCTTCTCTTCTCCTCTCCCTGCTTTAATCGGCGCCGCAACATCCGCCGCCGAGGCCTTAATTCCTCTGCTGCCGAAGCCCTAGCCTTTGCACAGTGCCACTGCCGCGGCATCTTCTGCCGTAGTTTCCGGCCGATTTCCCCACTCACTGGAGTAGGCTACGGTTTCCAATCAGTGACACTCTTCACCAGAGAGTAACCTGCCAATGTGGTTAGGAGTATTTGAGTGGAGATTTTGACCCCCACCTTGCTGCAATCACTGGATCCGGCAGTAACTTCAGCCACAAACCTTGATCCAGCAGTATTAGGGTAAGGAATTTGGTGATTTAATATTTATGTGAGTGAAGGATAAATTGACACATAATTAATTGATAATTATTTGATCATTAGGTTTGTTGGCAGCGACCCTTTGATTTACAGCAGCAATTAATCTTTGCTAGCAGTAGAGTTTTGTTTTCCGGCAGCAGCTTGGTCTAGCAGCGGTTGATTTGAGGTAAGGTTTATGGTTTCGATCTTTGTGTTAGATTATTGCTAGTTGTGTTAGCAATAATTATTGATTTAGGTTTATAAGTTGTATAACGGTGTAATTGGGGTTAATGTAACTAACCCTAACTGGTCAGTGGATTAGGAATTAGTTTAGCTATTTGTTTAAAATTGAATTAGCTAAACTGTGCGATTTAACACAGGACTTTGACGCGAGACGAGTATCTCGGAGTCAGATCGGACCTTTCTATTTTCGGAGGCGGGTACTTTTGACTATTTGTCTTTGATATGCTTAGTAATGAAAATAATATGTTGCATTAATTGTGTTTCCTATTTATTTCGGTTAATCACTGCCCAATACATGTTACCTGTTTGATTAATTGTTTGATTGCATCTCGTATTGGTCTTGTACCTGATCTATCATGCTCATGGGTAGTGATATAACCACGTTTCACATGTTCAGGACCTAGGTTTGATACCTTATTGATCAGTATATCTTGATATGATTCATTCGCTTTTGTGCACATTATGATATGTCCAGAGGTTGGATTAGTATATTACCATGCTTAGTGACATGCACCATTTGCATGATCGCATGCTGTGCGATAGATTGCTCCATTATTGTCGAGCACATTGCCAGTTTCATCACTGTTGCTCCGTTGTGACGCTCATGGGTAGCGAGATAGCGTGGTAGCACGTCGGTTTGACTCTTCGGTGCTCCGTTGATCCGCTCGGGGGTAGTGTGACGCAGTGTAGACGAGAGATTCCTCCCGTCATAGCGCATGGAGTTGAGAGCATTGCGCTCCCCATTTATGATTTGGGGTAGGAGTGCGTATGTACTCCGAAGCATCCGTCCACTCGATCACTCATCGGGAGTAGTGTTCTGAGTGCACGGTTGTCACCATGACTCTGGGAGGTCCCTTGGTCGGTGGTGGCGTCGGGGTGACCATGACATTGGCATCATATGCATGATGCATTTATTGTTTGTGTTTGTGTTTGTTGCACTTATATGTTGCATATTGCTTGGATACCTTGATTGACATGCATATAGGTCTTCTATACCTTTCGGACTATTTGTCCTGGTTAGTACAGATTTCTCTCCTGTCTTCTTCGGTTTGTAGTTACCTTTATCTTTATCAGGAGACTGTACGCATGATTAGTGCTAGGTGTTATTTCTTTACTTTGCATATCAATTGTACCTGCTGAGTGTTGGACTCACTCCGCCTCCATTGTTGTTATTTTCAGGTTGATGCTGTCAGGAGGGAGTTCCAGTCGCTAGTCCTCACTGCACGTAGTGCTGGTCCTGCAGACCTCCAGGATATGTTTGGTTTTCTTTGGTTTCTTTTTGTTCTAGACTGTTTGAACTCGTTATGTTCTGGATTTATTTGCTTATGGACATGATATAGATTTTATTATATCGATGGATTTGGATTTGGTTTTTATTCTACTACATGCCTGCCTGGACGGCAGAAGAGGTGAGTTCGTCGGATTTGAGTTGTACGAGTGTAGTGGAGTAGGGTGGATTTCGAGTCAGAGTATTATTTTACTGTTTGATTATCTTAACTGCGTGGTTGTGACAGCCAGAGGCTGAATAGATTATATATAACTGCGTGGTGATGTTTTATTTTATTGTTATTATTCCAGCCGCCTGTGGCTGAGTATTTAGTGCTTGTAGAAAATTTTTGATTGTCCGCCGTACAGGGGAGATGCTGCCGAAATTTTCTCGGACAGGGACTCCTCTGGGGCGTGACAGATATTCACTATTACCAGTCGACTGGTAACTGTACTAGTCGACTGACACACTATTTTCAGCCTATTCTACATTCTGAATCCAATTTCAGAAATGCGCCAATAATTCCACAGGCATCCAAAAATCCCCAAATTTTATGGAGATGTCTATTTTACCCTTGTCTACTTGGGAAAAATACATTACAAAATGTATCTATCATCAATCCCAAGATTGACATAAAATCCAAAACTAGTTAAATGGTTCAATTGAACCTTGATCTAAAATCCTAGTTTTGGGTTCCTCTTGATGTATTTGCCCTTACTAACCCGCAATGCATCCCTAGCATTGATTTATATGATATCTATACATCCAAAACCAATTATCATGCTATATGACCCCAATGTCATATTTCTAAGCATGAAACATAATCCAATTATGTGTCAAATCCCTAACTTTGAGACTCAAGTTCGTCTTCAAACCACTTGGCACAATCCATGACCCAATCTAGACTCCCAGTAGTACCCACTTGAGATCCATTTGCCATGGGTCCCAACTTGACTCTTAGAGCTCCCCCTAGAGCTCTTAACCTTAACCACCTCCCTAGGTGACTCATCTACAATAGCTAGGCCACATTGGTGCACCTCCGGTGACACTTGACCTACAAACTTAACTTTCTTAACCTTGGACACCTTGTCCTTGGTTAATTTCTCCTTACCTTTAAATGTATTTCTCTTTCCATTTATTGGCTTCTCCTTTCTATAGTCATATGCAACTCTAGCATAAGACTTTCCCTTAGCATTGGAGCCACTAGATCGGTATCCTAAACCCGATCTATCATTGTTGGATCTTTGGCTACCCAACACCATACCTAAACCCATAGATCCAACATTGAATCTTTCTAGGGTTTTCTCAAATTTATCAAGATTTGTCTTCAAAGCTTGATTTTCTCTTTCTTGGTTCCTAACCCTAGAATTGACTTGTCCACATTGGACATTCCTAGACCTACCCATTTTTCTAGCATATGTCTCCCCTTCTTGGGATTAATGCCTTGGGTCTCCTTAGGTCTAATGTTTCTAGAGTTATCATGAATGGATACCTTAGGGTTTTGATCTACATTAACCCTACTTCTATCATGATATATAAATCCAAAATTTTTCATTGCTACATAATGATTATCATTATTTTTCCTAGCATGCATGGGAACATAAGAATTTGAATTACGATTCAAGTTAGCGTATACCTCCCTTACCCTTGAAGCTCCCCCTTGATTTGAGCTCCTCTTCTTCTCTTTCTCCCATTTCTTTAATTGTGTCAACTTCTTGAGCTCTCCCTTCCTTGGACATTTTGTGTGGTAGTGTCTCATTTCTCCACACGTGAAGCACCTAATGTATTTCTTCTCCTTCTTCCTACAACTCAAATTAGATTCTAAAAAAATTGAATTGAGTTTAGGAGATACCTCTTTCTTACCCATAGGACATCTACTATTGTAGTGTCCCTTCTCATTGCACCCGAAGCACACAATGTGGTCCTTTGACTTGACTTCGGTGGAGGTGCTCACTAGGTTGACCTCCAAGACCTCTTCTTCGCTTGTCTTGGATTCTTCTTCAACCCTTGAGATGTGGATGATGTCTCATTTTCCTCATCCACACTTGTGGATGACCTCTCTTCATCCTCCTTCTTGTCGGACGTGACCGAATTCACTTCCTCTTCTTCTTTTAATGTTGAATTGGTCTCCACATCCGATTGGTCCTTCTTCTCCTCTTGGACCACTTCATCCTTTTCTTTGGATTTTTCCTCTTTATGTGTAGTCATGAGTTCTTCCCATTGAACCTTCTTTATCTTGCTCCACAAATTGTGAGCATTCTCGTACTCACCTACACACCTCATCACATTAGAAGGCAACATATCAATTAAAATTGATATTACCTTATTGTTTGCCTCCGATCTTGAGGTTTGTTCCTCCGTCCAATATCGTGGTCGGAGGTTCTTCCTTTTCTTGTCTTTTGGGACTTCGAACGGTTCCTTGATCACCATCCTGGTATCCCAATCTGTGTCGAAGAAGACCTCCATCTTCACCATCCAATAGGTGATGTCCCATAAACCTCCGCCTTCAAACTTCGGCGGTTCAATCAAGCCGGTCATCTTCTTGTATTTGCTCTTCTCGGTGATTAGTCCGATGAAGTGCGACCTCGGCTGTGATACCACTTGTAGGGAGATCGGTGGCCGGCTTGAAGGGGGTTGGATAGACGACACCCCCAAATACTCGCTTCCTACACTTGTTAGTTTGCACAACAAAAATACAAACTAATATGAATACAAAGAAAGCTAAAGACAAGAAAGAAATCAAACCAAGCTACACAATCATTTAACGTGGTTCGGAGATTGCTTACTCCTACTCCACGGCGTGTCCTTGAGGTGGGCGATCCCTATCCATTGGTGGATTAGCCCCCGGCAAACTCCGGCTATCTCAAGTAGCTCCTTATGGGTGGAGAAACCTCACCACAACACCAACCAAGACTCTTGAGACTAGTAGACTACTAATTAGGGTTTACCACCACTATTTTTGTCAACTATAACCAAGCTCCCAAGATTTGGTTATATAGACCGCGGGTTGGAAACTCCGCCTACCAGTTGACTGCTAAAACCATCAGTCGACTGCCCTCTGTAGAAATTTGACCGTTACATCCCAATGGCTCGATACCAGTTGAGTGCTAAAACTAGCAGTCGACTGCTGCACACTGGTCGAGCGAACAGAAGCATTTTGTTCGCTCCCAGTCAACTGCCCCAGTCGACTGGACCCTCACCCTTACGATTCATTTGATGCTTCCTTCGCAGCCTCAACCTCTTGCCTTCAAGCCTACTTCTTTTGGCTCTCGTCCCTTGGATCCATTCAAGCCCGCGGCTCGTCCCCAATGCCATCCTTTGCGTATGCCTCGAAGTCGCTTCCCTCGGCCCTTGTCCTTGCTGCCTTGTCCACGATCCCTCGGATGCTCCATCCTTCACCGGACCCGAAGCCATCAACCTGAGTCACATGTGTATCTTGCAAACCTGCACACTCACATACACATATCAAATACAAGGGTGAACTTAATTTAAACCCTTTGCCCAAACACCAAAACACATGGTCGCACGGACCATCGGGATTGCTCCAACAATTCCTCCCAAACTAATTCATTTGTAAACCTACAAAGTAAATCAATGATTATAATTCATAAAATTTAATTAGAGAACCATATAATTATATAAATTATAAAAGAATATAATTGTCTTGACTTATCATTTAATTAAATCAACTATGTAATTCACATACTTTAGTTTCTCCAACACTTTTAATAAGTACGCCACATCTTCATCTTGTTTTTTTTTTCTTCAAAGTCTTAAATTGCTTCTTCACAAACTATGCCCATCAACATAGAAGGAATTTAATTAATGATTTAAATCAAACAAATTACTATAAAATTAGTAAATATCAACTTACATCAATGATTTGCTTCCTCATTTTGTTATGTGTGGCAAGCCTATATGCATCCTTCTCTGCCTCTTCTTCAGAATTATCTTCATTCAATTGTACAATGTCTCTTTCTTCTTCTATATCATCCACATTAATTTTTCCTTTCCCCTTCTCCATAACATCAGGTTCTTTTACAAATTTTTTTCCCTCTCCTTCTCTTGAAATGTTCTCCGTAAGCTCAAATATTTGTGTATTTCTCCGCTACCTCTTAGGTAAAATTTTCAGCCACAATGGACTATAATTAGAGTATCCTTATAATCATAGCAACTTCTGTCACATCCTTTCCTACTTCTTGTTGCAAAAGCTACTAGTTTACATTGAAGATCGTCTACAGACTCGCTATGTTGAGATTGCATGCCTTTATTTTCTAATATTTTAAGTAATTCTTTCACCCTATCATTCAATGCATGTTCTCCATTGTTAGATCCTTAATTCTGTTTGCTTGAATAATGTAATTACAGCATTCCTTATTACTTTGGATTCCTTCTTCATGTACTTCAAATTGTGATGTCTCCATTTGTTACGCTTCAGCAAGTGAATGGATTCGTCATCAGTAATAAAGATTATCGATCCCACGAGGACTGGTTATAAGCACTAGTGATGGCACACTTAGGATTAGCTACACTATCGATGGTTGTAAGTAATCTAAGAAAAGAGATTAGAAAGCGGAAACGAGAACTAGCAATGAGAATAAATCAACCTGGTTAACGAAGAGTTCTAGGAGTTCAGTTTCATTGTGGTGGTATTGATGTATCACATACTACCCTATACTCATTGTCCATCAGCATGCATTCACCAAAAGCTAAAACAACTATCCTTAAGCACCAAACAAAGACGATCCCTATGAAATCCTATTACAGTTAACCCCTGTCACTAGGGCGCCTTGATAGATCACAAGAACACAACTCTAATTGATGTTATCAAAGATAGAATTAAGGAACTTAGTTTGGTCTCTTACTTCCGTGTGGAGGAGTCACCTCTCCTTTCAAGGAAGTACCCTAGATGTCTGTGAACGAGTTACCCCTGTCACTAGGACCTCTCGGGTGTACGATCCAAGATATTCCCTCTACGAGGTTGGCAATTCCTACACAATCAATCAACACGACAAAGAGATCGAGTAGTCAAAACAAAGCAAGTGAAATCATCCAATAAATATAATAAGCATAATATGAGTCTTACATCAAAACCAATCCACAATTACTCCCTCATCCTAGAACAAGGACTCTATTCCATTGACGTCGGAGAAAAACCCGAAGACATGATGTATATAAACATACAAATTCTCAACATGAAGAGAGAAGGAAGAAGTATGCTTATCCAACGACGACGAGTGATCTTCGGATCCAATCCTTTGCTTCTGGAGTTGATGTGGTGATGAAAGATCACTGGACCGATGTTTTGGACGGCGTGGAACGATACCAGAGTGATTCTTCTATTGACGGCTCGCCTCCCGGCTCTCCCCTCCTCGAAAAAAGGGTTAAAACCCCTTTTATAGGCTAGGGCGCGGCGTGGCGGTACGACCGTGCAAGGATGGCACGACCGTGCCCTTTCTTGTCTCTAGGTGCACTGCACGACCGTGCCAATTGGCACGACCATGTGATGCTGGGACTCGGATCTGGGAACACAGCCGTGCAGGGTTGCACGGTCGTGTGCTGCTTGGTCTTGGTCATGGGGGGCACGGTAGTGCAAGTATGCACGGCCATGCTCTGATCTGCCTCTAGGTTGGCCGCACGACCGTGCAAGGGTTGCACGGTCGTGCACTTCTCCTCTCTTGTTTGGCCACACGACCGTGCAATGTTTGCACGGCCGTGTTCTCTAGCTTGCTCCGGTGTGTCAACAAACGCTGTTTTCGCTCCGAAAGTTGTCCTTGTCAACACAAAACCAAACAAAGAGCAGATATCTGTACAAAAGAGTATATATGATGAGTACATGATAAAAGAGGTGATCATACAAAGAATATGTACGTATAAAGCAAGTGAATGTGCGTAAAAACATGTATAAACTATCATAATATTTACGCACATCACACCCCCAGACTTGAACCTTTGCTTATCCTCAAACAAAATGCTATAAACTATATTCATGAGCGCATGACAGAGTTTCATAATCCCTAGTGCATTCACCTAACTCTATCAACTAGTTTCATTGACAAGCAATATGATTGTGGAGTCACCTAAGTATGACCTAAGCATAAGTTCTTTGTGCTCGGTGCAATAAGTATCTCAAACTCTTTAAGTTTCAATTCTTTATCCTAGTTAAGTCGTCATACAATTAAGTTCCTAATGTTCCCAATGATAGGCACTTACCTGCCACACACTTGGTTCATTTTTCTTAAATTACATAAGGTCTCAAAAGATACTTCTCGGAATCAAGAGAAACATAACATTCATTTCTCCAATAACCTAACTCGGTCATAAAGGGGTGAATTATTAATTTCTACTCATGACAACTATTTTTATCCTTTATTCTTTTTTTTCATTTTGTTTTAATTTCTTTTTGGTGCTATAGTGTAGCACTAATTACACATGCGGGATGCATATGTTGGGATTTAGATTTTTTCCAAATGAGCTTCCATGATCCGATGTCATCCAATAACCAAAATGTAAATAAGAAATCACCATGGGAACAAAAGTACTAAACAATTTGGATGAATCATAACTATTCCAAAAGTATTTCTACTATTCAAGCTTAAGTACTTAGGTGTAGTGTAAATAAGATCCTTAAGGTTAGGCCAAAACTTATACCAAACTCCGTACAATACTTAGCTTATTTCATGCTACTAGAGATAGAGAAAGGAGATACACCAAACATACTAACACTATATTGACACCACATAAACTAAGAAAATGCTAGTCATTTTGCTATCAGACAAGTAGTAGAAAAAGTAGAATGTTTGATGTTCTCAAATATGCCTCAAAACTAGAAATATGAATCTCATAAATTGCAGATAAACCAAGCAAAGTGCAAATAGAAATATGAAACTAGAAAAATATGAATAAACAAAACAGACTAATAAAATATGCAAAACAAAATAAAAACTCGACTCAGGTTATGCAGACAGACACAACACCCCCAAACTTAGACTTTTCATTGTCCCGATGAAATCAATACGGTGGTGGGGGTGGGGGATAAGGGGGTCCCCGATGTGTGTAAGGGGGAAATCTAGGCATACCAGGAAGATGACCAATGTGTTGATGATATTGATAAAGGGCATCTACTTGTTGTCTAGTGGTATCTATATCATCCATAAAATTTCTCATTCTTTCCTAGTCAATCTCATAATCCTGAACGAACCCTGTCACCTGACTATGGAAATCCCTAGTAAAGTGAAAATGATCATGTACCTCCTTAAACTGGTCGTCAGATAATTTGAAGCGACCCTCCAACAATCACTATTGGGTATTATGCTTCTCATGAAGAGAGTCTAAGAGGCATGGAAGTCAGAAAAATCAAATCTAGAGGATCCTGTGCCATATGCAAAAGAGTACCTAGGAGGTTCCGGATGTCTGGAAGGCTGCGGGAATCCTGATGACAAGGGGTCTTGGTGCTACTCGGTTTCTTCTATAATGGAGGGTACAATCTCGGGGTGTAAATCAGTAATCACCTAATTCACGGGGTCGCGAACTGAAGTGCACTCGGGGTAAGGAAGGGGTAATGAAAAACCATTGGTCCTAAGGAAAGCAAACACATTCTCATCCCGACAAATCATCCTCATAGCAAGACAAGAATCGATATCGATCTTGTCATTACCATTAATCACCTCTCTCCATCAAGCTCACAACCCAGATTGAATGTTATTTGGGTGATCAATCCACCAAACACTATCATCCCCGAAGATGCCTTAGCTGCCCTTAACAAAGTTTGTAAGAAATGAAATCTGGAATCAAAATCAACTTTATTCAACATCACCCAAAGAGAATAGAGTTCTATCTTTCTAACCACCCCATCACTCTCTCCTCGACCAAAGATCATTTTGCTCATCACTCGGTGAAGGTATCTAAAGGTTGGGTTTTGCATGCGGGATGCCTTAGCTCTAGAGGATTCATAAGGGTCTTTTGATCCGGTTATCAACGTCCAAAATTCATTCCATCTTATTTCATCATCAAATCCACGAGCACCACCAATGGGTAAGCCAAAACAATTATTGAAATCATTAAAAGTCCACCAAACTTCTTTATTCGTCATCCTAAAAGTTATGACCCCTACGTAGTCATCCTCAGAAGAAAAATTTAACATCAATCGAGCTCAAAAATTCAAGTACTAGGTGGAGGTAAGTCGGTGCATGAGCGTACATAATGTCATTCCAATCTAAGGACTAATCATCCAATCTACATCATCCCTAATTCCTAGCATGTCCATAGTAATGAGATCCATATATTTAGTGCATGTAATTTTCCTAGCGACAAGGATATCAAATCTAGCTTTTTGTTCATGATTTCTAAAAATAATATTGAACTCGTTTTCGTTACCTTCATTGCGCGTCACCCTTTTTCCTTTGCCTTTTGAAGAAGAAGCCTTCCCTTTGCCTTTGTCGCCTCCCGATGCATCTCCTTCACCAGATCCACCACTTCCTCGACGAAGTTTCTTTAAGATTTGCGACATGGTGCAAGGTTTTGAGGAATTTCTTGTGGAGATGGGTCTTGAGGATGAAAGAGGAGGAGAAGGAAGGAAAAATAAGGAAGTTTCTGTTGGAGCAATCCCAATGGTCCGTGGGACCATGTGTTTTGGTGTTTGGGCAAAGGGTTTAAGTTAGGTTCACCCTTGTATTTGATATATGTACTTGAGTTGTGCAGGACTGCAGGATACACATGTGACTCAAGTTGATGGCTTCGGGTCTGGTGAAGGATGGAGCATCCGAGGAACCGTGCACTACAAAAAAAGCACCCGTATAGGGGTGGTTTTTTTTACTTTTAAGTGCGGTTTTCAACCACTCCTACACTCTTACCAATGGTTTGAAAAACGCTCCTCTTGTCGCCGTCCCTATATCCTATCGAAGCGGTTTTCATAACCATTGGTAAAAATTAAAAAACCGCTCCTATTATACTTTATAGGTACAGTTTGAAACCGATCTTACACGTTATACATATAACAACGATCTCAAACCAACTAGACTACAACTATTAATATTTTTATGTGTTAGTTAATTATTTAATAACTAGTCAATAGTTTCTTTTGTTATATTGTTATTCTTAGTAATTAGGAGAAGATTAAGAGATATATTTATTCATTTATTTATTAATTTATAATTGCTTACTGATAGATAATTTTATATGCTAGTTAATTATTAAATAATTAATTAATAATTTTATTTTACTATATACTTATTCTTAATAAGTTCAACAATGTCAGGTTTAGTAAATGATTTTGATTACCTATGGGAATATGAGACTAAGATGATCTATGGAAAGGACTTTGGTTCTAGTTGATGTTGAAAAGTGGAAAGGAAACAATTTAGATTAGCTTTACTTGCTATTACAGGCTAATAAAAGCAAAATTTTAAGAGAAAAAATAATAAGGTTAATATATTTTAAAAATAATGGTTCTATATAAATAATAATAATATTTAATAATATTATGATCATAAATAATCTAATATTACTTTTAAATTTTAAAATAAATAATTTTTAATAAATGTCATTATAAAATATTTATAAAAAAATATCAAAGTTATATTCTAATAGTGTGAATTGGACGATGGATAGAATCGAATAAAGAAAGAGAAAGATTTTCATAGTGAGATTTAGGATTTTGGAGTTGAATAGAGGAAGAAGAAAAATTTTTGGCGTGAGATTTAGGTTCGGAGTTGAATAGAAAAAGAGGAAAGATTTTTGACATGAGATTTATAATTTCAAAGATAGATAGAGGAAGATGAAGGTATGGAGGTTGCGTGCAATGCTGGGAATGAAAGTTATGTGTTTAGGGAAAAAATATTAAGGAAAAAATTTTCAGGAAAATACATATAAGAAAAGAAAGAAAATTGGTATATATAAAATTAAGAATTTTCTTTTAACAAAAACAAAAAATAAGAAAAAAATGAAAACAGATATAAATAAAATGATGATTTTATAAGTTATTTAAAGAATAATTTATTTGACTAATAAATATTTATATTAAATAAATAAATTTAAATTTGAGATGTACAAAATAAAATTACATTAAGTAAATTGTACACTTTAATTCTTATTATTTTAAAAAAATATTGATTAATTTTAACTTCGAAAAGAGTTGGTTGTTAAAAGTATATTGTTTGATAATTGTTATTAGAGATTAGAGCAATAAAACAGTTAGTAGTAGCGTTTAACATAGAACCACTGCTAAATGTACCCAATATCAATAATTTCAAGATTGCTTTTAATAGTTGAATCATTAAGAGTGGTTTCAGCAACGATTTATTCAAATCGGTGTTAGAACTATTCAACAAGAGAGGTTGCAAAACCGTTCTAAAAAGGTAAGGCATTAGAAATGATTTAGTTCAAACTGTTTCTATTGTTTGTTTTCAAGAGCGATATTAAAATCGCTCCTAATAAACCACTCCTATACGGGTATTTTTTTTGTAGTGGTGGACAAGGCAGCGAGGACAAGGGCCGAGGGAAGCGACTTCGAGGCATACACGAAGAATGGCATTGGGGACGAGCCGCGGGCTTGTATGCATCCAAGGGACGAGAGCCAAAGGAAGTAGGCTTGAAGGCAAGAGGTCAAAGCTGTAAAGGAAGCGTCAAATGAGTCGTAAGGGTGAGGGTACGAGTGCATGAGAGATTAGTTTTAGGATTTTACTGTAGCGTTACTGTAGCAATACTGTAGCAGTCGACTGCATGTTTTAGCAGTCGACTGGTGCAGTCGACTGGGTGCGAACAGAATGCTTCTGTTCGTTCGGTCAGTGTGGAGCAGTCGACTGGTATCGAGCCGTTGGGATGTAATGGTCGAATTTTCACAGAGGACAGTCGACTGCATGTTTTGACAGTTAACTGGTAGGCGGGATTTTCAACCCGCGGCCTATATAACCAAGGCTTGGAAGCTTGGTTAACTCTGACGAAATTAGACTTGGTTAAGGTCTAATTAGTAGTCTACAAGTGCTCAAGAGTTTCCCTTGTGTCCAAGAGGTCTTGGTGAGTTTGTGGTGAGGTTTCTCCACCCACAAGAAGGTTTGAGCTAGCCGGAGATCTTCCGGGGAGTAATCCACCAACGGATAGGGATCGTCCACCTTACGGACACGCCGTGGAGTAGGAGCTTTATCTCTGAACCACGTAAATGATCGTGTAGCTTGGTTTGCTTTCTTTTCTTGTCTTTAATCTTTAGCTTGTTTGTATTTTGTATTATTCCGCTGCGCAAGCTAACATCGTAGGAGAAGCGATCGATTTGGGGGCGCCGTCAATCCAACCCCCCTTCAAGCCGGTCATCGATCACCAACAAGTGGTATCAGAGCCAAGTTCACACTTCACCGGACTAATCGCCGAGAAGAGCAAATACAAGAAGATGACCGACTTGATTGAACCTCCAAAGTTTGAAGGAGGAAGCCTTGGGGACATCACCTATTGGATGATAAAGATGGAGATCTTCTTCGACATAGATTAGGACACCATGATGGTGGTAAATGAACCGTTCGAAGTTCCGAAGGATAAGAAAGGGAAGAAACTCCGACCACGATATTAGACGAAAGAGCAAACCTCACGGTCAAAGGCAAATTCAAAGGTAATATCGGTTTTAATTGATATTTTGCCTAATAACTTGATGAGTCGTGTAGGTGACTATGAGAACGCCCATGATTTGTGGAGCAAGATAAAGAAGGTTCCATGGGAAGAACCTTTGTCTACACAAGAGGAAGAAAAATCCGAAGAAACGGATGAAGAAGCTCAAGTAGAGAAGAACCAATCGGATGTGAAGACCAATTCAACATCAAAAGAAGAAGAGGAAGTGAATTTAGTCACATTTGAGGAAAAGGATGAAGAAAGGTCATCTACAAGTGTGGATGAGGAAGATATAGCATCTACATCCTCAAAGGTTGAAGAAGAATCCAAGACAAGTGAAGAAGAAATCTTGGAAGAAGTCAACCTAGTGAGTACCTCCACCGAAGCAAAGTCAAAAGTTCACATTGTGTGCTTCGGATGCAATGAAAGGGGACACTACAAAAGTAGATGTCCAATGGGTAAGAAGGTAACTCTTAAACCCACTCAAATTATTTTAGATACTAATTTGGGTTGTAGGAATGATGGTACCAAGAAGAAGAAGGAGAAGAAGCACATTAGATGCTTCACTTGTGGTGAAATAGGACACTACCACACCAAATGCCCAAGGAAGAGAGAGCTCAAGAAGTTGGCGCATTTGAGGATGTGGGAAAAGAAGTGGAGGAAGAATGGAGGCTCATGTCAAGGGGGAGCACCAAAGGTAAAGGGTAAGGTAAACCCTAGTTTAAATTTGAAGTCAAATTTAAATTCCTCTATGCATGCTAGGAAAAATAATGTTAATCATTATATGCCCATGCAAAATTTTGGTTTCAAATATCATGATAGGAGTAGGGTAAATGTAGATCAAAACCCTAGGAAATCAATGCATGATAAACCAAGAAATGGTAGACCTAAGGAGACCCAAGGCATTAATCCCAAGAAGGAGAGACATATGCCTAGAAAAATGGGTAGGTCTAGGAATGTCCATGGTGGACATATTGGCTCTAGGTTTAGGAACCTAGAAAGGAAAAATCAAGCTTTGAAGGTAAAACTTGATAAATTGGAGAAAACCCTAGAAAGATTTAATGTTGGATCTAAGGATTTAGGTATGGTGTTGGATAGTCAAAGACCCAATAATAATAGATCGAGTTTGGGATACCGATCTAGTGGCTCCAATGCTAAGGGAAAGTATTATGCTAGGGTTGCATATGACTATAGCAAGGGGAAGCCAATAAATGGCAAGGGAAAGTCATTTAATGGTAAGGAGAAATTGACCAAAGACAAGGTGTCCAAGGTTAAGAAAGTTAGGTTTGTAGGCCAAGCCATTATGGATGAGTCACCTAGGGAGGTGGCTAAGGCTAAGATCTCTAGGGGGAGCTCAAAGAGTCAAGTTGGGACCCATGGACAATGGATCTCAAGTGGGTACTACTTGGGAGTCTAGGTTGAGTCATGGAATGTGCCAAGTGGTTTGGAGACGGACTTGAGTCTCAAACCTAGGGAATTGGCACACATGGGTTATGATTCATGCTTTGAAATATAACATTAGGGTCATATAGCATGATAATTAGTTTTTGATGTATAGATGCCATATAAACCAATGCTAGGGATGCATTATGGGCTAGTATGGGCAAATACATCAAGAGGAAGCCAAAACTAGGACTTTAGGTCAAGGTTCAATTGAACTTTTTAGCTAGTTTTGGATTTTGTGTCAATCTTGGGATTGGTGATAGATATATTTTTTGTATATATTTTTCCCAAGTAGACATTGATATAATAGACCTCTCCACAGAATTTGAGGATTTTTGGAGGTATGTGGAATTTCTGGCGCATTTCTGAAGTTGGCCAGAAAAGGTTAATGTTTGCATGAATAGTGTACCAGTCGACTGGTAATAGTGTTTTTGAGCACAGAATGTCTCTGTAAGCTCGTTTTCATGGGGGCAGTTGACTGGTACTTCTTGCAATCGACTGATACTAGCCTGAAACTATTTTTCAGCGCTGTTCTTGACCGTGTCAACTCGTTTAGATGTATGGGATCCATAGGGGATAAATACACTAGTTTAGGGTCAGTTGGATGACAAGTTTTCAACAATTGGAATATTGTTGGAAAGCTTTTTGGATGTTAGGCAAAGGGGGAGAAGTAAGGTTTAGTTGGGAAAACCTGAAAATACCTTTACGGTGTGAGAAAATCCTAGCTCGGGAGCATAGGTGTAGGGAGAGCCTTGGGATAGGTTCTTAAAAAGCCTTATGGAAAATTCCTAGCTCAATGGGGAGCATAGGTGTAGGGGGAGCCTTGGGATAGGTTCAAATGCATGTTGTATTATTTTTATTCGGCAGTGTAAGTCCAAGTGTGTAGCCTTGGCAACGTAAGTCCATTCGGCGGTGTAAGTCCAAGTGTGTAGCCTTGGCAACGTAAGTCCATTCGGCGGTATAAGTCCAAGTGTGTAGCCTTGGCATTGTAAGTCCATTATTTTTAGCATGTTTATTTGCTATTTGTTTTCCCTAACTTAAACGTATTGCCAAACACCAAAAAGGGAGAGATTGTTGGAGCAATCCCAATGGTCCGTGGGACCATGTGTTTTGGTGTTTGGGCAAAGGGTTTAAGTTAGGTTCACCCTTGTATTTGATATGTGTACTTGAGTTGTGCAGGACTGCAGGATACACATGTGACTCAGGTTGATGGCTTCAGGTCCGGTGAAGGATGGAGCATCCGAGGGACCGTGGACAAGGCAGCGAGAACAAGGGCCGAGGGAAGCGACTTCGAGTCATACGCGAAGGATGGCATTGGGGACGAGCTGCGGGCTTGTATGCATTCGAGGGACGAGAGCCAAAGGAAGTAGGCTTGAAGGCAAGAGGTCAAAATTGCAAAGGAAGCGTCAAATGAGTCGTAAGGGTGAGGATACGAGTGCATGAGAGATTGTACTCGGAGTAAAATCCTAGTTTTAGGAATTTATTGTAGCAATACTGTAGCGTTACTGTAGCAATCGACTGCATGTTTTAGCAGTCGACTGGTGCAGTCGATTGGGGCAGTCGACTGGGTGCAAACAGAATGCTTCTGTTCGTTCGGTCAGTATGGAGCAGTTGACTGCTAGTTTTAGCAGTCCACAGAGAGCAGTCGATTGCATGTTTTGGCAGTCGATTGGTAGGCTGGATTTTCAACCCGCGACCTATATAACCAAGGCTTGGAAGCTTGGTTATCTCTGACGAAATTAGACTTGGTTAAGGTCTAATTAGTAGTCTACAAGTGCTCAAGAGTTTCCCTTGTGTCCAAGAGGTCTTGGTGAGTTTGTGGTGAGGTTTCTCAACCCACAAGGAGGTTTGAGATAGCCGAATATCTTTCGGGGAGTAATCCACCGACAGATAGGGATCGTCTACCTTACGGACACGCCGTGGAGTAGGAACTTTATCTCCGAACCACGTAAATGATCGTGTAGCTTGGTTTGCTTTCTTTTCTTGTCTTTAATCTTTAGCTTGTTTGTATTTTGTATTATTCTGCTACGCAAGCTAACATCTTAGGAGAAGCGATCAATTTGGGGGCGCCGTCTATCCAACCCCCTTCAAGCCGGTCACCGATCACCAACAATTTCTTCTCTCTTTTCGGATTTGTGGCTTGAAGAAGTGTTAGATCTTGATGTAGATCTAAGCAAAAGTGAGTTATAGAGGTGGGAAATTAGGGTTTGATGAGGTGTAGTAGGGAGGATAAGACTTTTGGGAGTGAAGGAGATGGAAATAGGGTTTTTTGGAGATGTGGGCGGCGCACATGGGCAGGGGCACGACCGTGTCTTATAGACACGGCCGGGTTAGGTGGGGCTCTGCACGACCGTGCTAATTATCACGACCTCCTCTTTTCTCCCTTCGACCAAGGTCATATGGCTGTGCCAATTGGCATGGTCCAGTCCTCCCTGTTCTCTGGACATGTCTCACGGTCGTGCCAATTGGCACGACCCGAGTCATCTCCTTCTCTGGCAATCTCGCACGGCCGTCCCGAGTGGCACGGCATGTGTCCTTCTTCTCTCTGCATAGGCCACATGGTCGTGCAAGGTTGCATGGCCCGTGGCCTTCATCCTTCTGCTGGCTTTGCACGGCCATGTGGGATCACACGACCGACTCCTTTAGGCTCACGGTGACTCGCCTTTCACTCTTTCGGTTCCTCTGACACCTCCGCTCCCATGAAACTCTCACGGCCAGCTCGTGGAGGATCTGCACATCCTGAAAATGAATACCAAAAAATAAAGAAATAATAAAAATACTCAACTAAACTCACCAAAACTAGAACAATGAACTAGAATGAAAGAAAAACCCTTGGGTTGCCTCCCAAGAAGCGCTTATTTTAGGTCTTTAGCTCGACCCTGTTTTAGTTAATGTGGACTAAACCCGTGGAAGCACGACTCTCCTCCTAGGGTTAATTCTCCAGTCTATGCCTGTAGTTTCGCTCATGCAGGACAAATGTATTTCTTATTGCTCGCTGGAGGGGAACTCTCATGGAAACTGCACTCCTCGACTTTGTGTGTGTTGATCTTGCTAGAATTTCCTTGAGAAGAGGGGTCACAGATGGAGGAATCAGATAAATCAAATTCAATCTTTTATTTTCCGATATCCAAGGATAACCTGTGACTTTTTACATCAATGATGGCTCCAGCTGTGGCAAGGAATGGTCTTCCAAGGATGATCGGTATCTTGGGATCTTCCTCCATATCCATGATAATGAAATCTGTGGGAACAATACATCCACCCACTTTTACTGGCACATCTTCCACTATTCCCATGGGGTATCTACATGAATGGTCAACTAATTGCAGTGCCATAGTAGTCAGTTTAATGTTCTGGAGGCCCAGCTTCTTACATAAAGACTACGGAAGTAGGCTAACGCTGGCCCCCAAGTCGCAGAAAGCTCTCTGTATGAGTTCAGGGCCAATTTTGCACGGTATGAAAAAACTTCCTGGATCCTGAAGTTTTGGTGGAGTATTTGCCATAAGTAGAGCGCTGTAATTCTCTGTTAATTCTACGGTCTCGAAGTCGCCCTTCTGCCTCCTGTTAGATAAAATACCCTTCAAGAACTTTGCGAACTTCAGCATTTGGTGCAGTGCATCTATCAGTGGTACTTCTATTCAAATTTCCTTGATCTTCTTCAGGAATCAGTTGAACTCTTCATCCTTATGGGAGGTTATCAGTTTCTGAGGGAAAGGAATCGTCTGACTCTGTGGGGGAACTTGAAGAGTTCCTTCAACTTTCTTAGTAACCTCCTCTCCATCCCTGGTCTGGGTCTGATTGGGTATTGGGGAAGAGGGCTCTTCCTCTGAGTCAGGTTCCTTCTGAGTAATGATTTGGGGGTCTCCCAAAGTCTGTCCGCTCCTCAGCTCAATGCAGTTACAATGTTCCACTGAGTTTATATCTGGCTTCCCTGGAAATGTTCCCTGTGCTCTTGAGATAGATTGGGCTATCTGGGCTATCTGGTTGTCTTGCATCTTTTGATGTTTCTTAGAATTTTCCATTCTTTGGGTTAACAGCTTGATCTCATTCTTCATCTCTTTTTGCTCTGAGAGAGCTTCTTCAAGCATCTTTTCAATCCTGGACAATTGTGAAGGTTGCTGTTGAAAAGTATGTTGTCCAGATGAGTAGCTCTGCTGCCTAGGTGAGTAGCTCTGTTATCCAAGTTGATAGCTTTGTTTTGCTAGCCTTTGGTCCTGATTGTTCCGGTATGAGAAGTTTGGGTGATTCCTCCAACCTGGATTGTATGTATTGGAGTACGGATTATTTTACCTTTGGTTGTAGTTGACTATCGCATCACACTGCTCAAGTTGGTTTATCTGTGCTTGTATTGGCCCTAGGGGGCAAGTATCTTGAGCATGATTCGTACTTCCTACTTCCATAAGTTTCGCAAACATAGACTATCGCATTGGCCGTGTTATTGTTGTTCCCCATGGACTCAAATTTCTTGGTCAAAGCGTCTAGCTTTGTAGACATGAGAGTGACTGCATCTACATCGAATTTTCCTAACGCTTTTATTGGATTCCCTGAGAAAGAACCACCAGATCTTTCTGATGCCCACTGATGGTGATTCTGTGCCACATTCTCTATGATCTCTTCAGCTTCATCAATGCTCTTGTTTATCAGTGCTCCTCCTGCTGCAAAATCAAGGGATACCTTCATGTGATAGTTGATTCCATTGTAGAAGGTGTGTAGAACCAACCATTTCTCAAGGTCATGATGGGGGCACTGTCTCAGCATACTTTTGAATCTGTCATAGGCTTCAAATAATGATTCTGAGTCTATCTGTTTGAAGTTTGCAATCAGATTCCTCATATGAGCAGTTTTGCTTGGTGGATAGAATTTGTCCAGGAATTTCTGCTCACACTGCTCCCAGGATGTAATGCTATTTGCCGGAAGGGAATTTAGCCACTGCTTGGCTCTGTCTTTCAGGGAGAATCCGAAGAACAATAACCTTACTTATTCTGGAGGGACTCCGTTCACTTTCATGGTGTCGCAGATCTCGTAGAAAAGCTCTAAGTGGTGGTTTGGATCATCGTGCGGTCCTTCTCCAAATTGATTCTGCTGAACCATGTGAATTACTGCAGGCTTGATATCAAAGTTGTTAACTTCGATTGGCGGTCGAGTGATGCTAGACCGAACCCCTCGTGCATAAGGAGCAGCATAATCCTTCAGTAATTTATCAGCCATCTCTGAAAATTCTTGTGCTGCTTGAAATACTTTCTGAAGGTTTTTTCTTCTTAGGAAAGTCCTATCAATCTCTGGATCGAACGGTAGAAGCTGTCCTGAAAGATTAGCTCTTCGAATGCAAAAAAAAATATGAACTATAGTAAAGAAGAAGAAATGAAATAATAGTATTTTTGGCATTTTAATAAAATTACAGAAAGTAAAGAAAAACAAGAATAAAATTATTTATCTCTAAATGCAAAATAAAAGAAAGATGCAGTCCCCAGCAACGGTGCCAAAAAAGAAAACAAAGTCTAGTTCAATCTAGTATGACTATCACCAATGTTATAGACGCAGTCCCCGGCAACGATGCCAAAAACTTGTTACGCTTCCGTAAGTGCACGGATTCGTCATCAGTAATAAAGATTATCGATCCCCACGAGGACTGGTTATAAGCACTAGTGATGGCACACTTAGGATTAGATACACTATCGATGGTTGTAAGTAATCTAAGAAAAGATATTAAAAAGCGGAAACGAGAACTAGCAACGAGAAGAAATCAACCTGGTTAATGAAGAGTTCTAGGAGTTCGGTTTCATTGTGGTGGTATTGATGTATCACATACTATCCTATACTCATTGTCCATCAACATGCATTAGCCGGAAGCTAAAGCAACTATCCTTAAACACCAAACAAAGACGATCCCTATGAAATTCTGTTACGATTAACCCCTGTCACTAGGGCACCTCGGTAGATCATAAGAACATAACTCTAATTGATGTTATCAAAGATATAATTAAGTAACTTAATTTGGTCTCTTACTTCCTTGTGGAGGAGTCGCCTCTCCTTTCAAGGAAGTGCCCTAGATGTCTATGAACGAGTTACCCCTGTCACTAGGGCCCCTCGGGTGTACAATCCAAGGTATTCCCTCTACGAGGTTGGCAATTCCTACACAATCAATCAACACGACAAAGAGATCGAGTAGTCGAAACAAAGCAAGAGAAATCATCCAATGAATATAAGCATAATATGAGTCTTACATCAAAACCAATCCACAATTACTCCCTCATCCTAGAACAAGGACTCTACTCCATAGACACCGTAGAAAAACCCAAAGATATGATGTATATAAACATACAAATTCTCAACACGAAGAGAGAAGGAAGAAGTATGCTTATCCAACAACGACGAGTGATCTTCGAATCCAATCCTTTGCTTCTGGGTTAATGTGGTGATGAAAGATCACTGGACCGATGTTCTGGACGGTGTGAAACGGCACCAGAGTGATTCTCCTATTGATGACTCGCCTTCCGGCTCTCCCCTCCTCGGAAAAAGGGTTAAACCCCCTTTTATAGGCTAGGGCGCGGGGCGGCGGCACAACCGTGCAAGGATGGCACGGTCGTGCCCTTTCTTGGCTCTGGGTGCGCTGCACACGGCCATGCTAATTGGCACGACCATGTGATGCTGAGACTCGGATCTGGGGACACGGTCATGCTGTAACACCCAAAAATTCTCAAATCAATTTTAGAAATATTCTATGATTTTTCTGGAATTTTAGGATATTTTTATGAAAATTTTAGAATAGCGGAAGTAGCAAAAACAAATAGAAACGTAAAATGGTCTAGGCGGGAATTGAACCCGAGACCTATGGGCCCTATGCCTGATAGAGGACTCTAGTAACCAAGTGACCGAGCAGGACCGTGCTGAAAGAAGAGGGAACCAATTATATTTATGTTAGAGTTGGGCGGAATTACCCACTTAGTATAAATAGGAAATTATTAAGTGGAGAGTTGTTTTAACGCTACTCTTCTCTTCCTCAAATCCTCACCCGCCGACCCCTCTCCCTTCTCTTCTTCTCTCGGCGCACCAAGCCAAAGGAAGAACCTAGGTTTCCATCCCTAGGGCCATAGGAGTATCTTCCGGCAACATTAAAGGTATGAGGACGCTCCTCTCCGCGAGAAGAACGCATAGACGCGAGAAGATCGTCGAAGAGATCCCTTCTCCGGAAAACCTAGCGATTGGATTGTAAGAAATCTAGCACAGGAGGTAAGAAACCCCTCACCTGCAGTATAAGTAGCTCTTTTCGAGGTTTTACGCATTAGTTTGGTTGTATGTAGAATTTTAGCATGTAGGGTGTGAACTAGTGCACACCATATGCTTGATAAAATGTGTAGCTTAGTTAAATGCCACCATAGGCATTATAATAGCTCAGTAAATGCAATAGAAGCATTTTTACAGCATGTTCAGCTTTATTACAGCTTATATGGGACTACGGTCCAATGGGTGGGCTCCCACAGTCGCCTCTAGGTTCAGACAACATAGCTCTAGGTTCAGATAACCTAGAAATAGCAAGATAAGAAAAATTTAGCTATAACCAGTATTTTATTTTCAGCGGTGGCACTGTACTGGACTAGATGTCCATTGGGTTGGGTTCCCATAGTCGTCCCTAGGTTTAGATAACCTAGTAAACCCTACTAGATTCGGAATGTGTAACCCCGGGTTTAGTTAGGGATGCGCGCACAACAAGTACAGTTGTCGGGCCCATCAGCAGCATGATTATGTATTTTCATCTATTTATGATAAATAGTTTTCAAACTTCACAAATTAGTTATGTGAATGCAGTGCAGCTTTAGCATTAGTTTGATATTAGTCAGCTCAGCTTTCATTTCAGTTTAGTTTCTTATGGATTCACATGATGGTTCTATGCTTAGTTTTGAATGTCATATATTGTATGTGATTATGCCATGTTTTAGAATCCATGTTTAGCAATGTCAGCATATATTTCAAATAGCATGTTTTAAAAGCATAAATTGCATCGAATGCATGTTTTGTGAGGTAGATGGTTTCTTACTAAGCGTAAGCTTACAGATACTTCTTTTCCTTATACTGCAGATAAAGGTAAAGGAAAGATGGACTAGCGGAGGCTGGAGGACAATGCTACAAAGATGTGTGTGGGCAGGAACTTGGAATAAAGATGCTTGGGAACTAACAAACCTGAACTTAGCATTTCTGATTTTAGTTGCTTTCCTACATTTTAGAATGTTTGAGTAGCACGAATTGTGTAGTATGCATTAAATTTGATATTAGATAGCACCCTATGAGTAATGTTATGACTAGTAGTTTTGTTTTATGCTTCTAGAGTTGATACATGTGATTTGGGCACGAAACAGTGCTGAAATCAGACTCCTGGTACGAAATCAGAAAACTCAATCGATCAGCCGATCTATTGGAGGTTCCTCAATCGATCAGCGGATCGATTGGGCAACTTGTTGTGTGAACAGTAAGGCCCTGGATCGATCAGCCGATCGATCCGGACGCATTATGTCGAGAACAGAGAGCTCTGGGATCGATCACTGGATCGATCGGCCAGACCGGATCGATCAGTCGATCGATCCAAACGGGACCTCCGTGCACAGTAGCATGCTGAATCGATCAGTGGATCGATTGATGTAGCTGGATCAATCAACCGATCGATCCATTAATTCTTCCGCGCACAGTAGCACGCTGAATCGATCCAGGGATCGATCAGGCCACTCCAATCGATCCACCGATCGATTGGGAGGCCTGATAATAGCTGGAAACTCCTTATTTCAGTCCTTGTTCATATGTGAAGTCTAGATTACTTCCTTTAGCATAGGAACAGCATTCAAGATATAGTTTAAACATGAATTTCAGATCTAATAGCAATTAGCAGAAGAAATAGTAGTAGTTAGCAAAATTTTGAATCAGATCAGTTTTCCACACCTTAAAAATAGTTTAACACAGCATAATGTGACGGTCCGGCCTTACAGTTTAGTATCAGTGGGAGGTGGGTCGTTACACGTGCAGAGTTGCACGACCGTGTGCTGCTTGGTCTCGGTCATGGGGGGCACGGCCGTGCAAGTATGCACGACCATGCTCTAATCTGCCTCTGGGTTGGCCACACGGTCGTACAAGGGTTGCACGGTCGTGCACTTCTCCTCTCTTGTTTGGCCAGACGGTCGTGCAAGGTTTGCACGACCGTGTTCTTTGGCTTGCTCCGGTGCATCGACAAACGTTGTTTTCACTCCGAAAGTTGTCCCTATCAACACAAAACCAAACAAAGAGCAGATATCCGTACAAAAGAGTATATATGATGAGTACATGATAAAAGAGGTGATCATACAAAGAATATATACGTATAAAGCAAGTGAATGTGTATAAAAACATGCATAAACTATCATAATATTTATGCACATCACCATTGCACGTGGAATGTCATCAATACCAACAAGGTTCTCAACCAATGATTTCTCATATTCGGTAGGGATTAGGTCAATCAGAACCTGTCAAATTATTAAAGCACATGTTAAAACAGGATTTTTAACCTAACTAACGTCGCAGTAATGAAAATTTACCTCTTCAGATGAGACTCGATCGAACAAATCCCTCACCTTACTAATATGTGAAGGAATATTCCTCCACTTATTTATTCTTGCTCCTTCTATTTTGTATGATATTTGGATTGGAACATGCTCCAAAAACCATGCCTGATTCACCATCACAAGTGTTAACTATTCATACATGTCCGTAAATTATTGTTAAATTTAACATCATTTATAAACTTACTATCAAAAGACCAGCAAAGCCCTTTAGGTAAGGGAGGTTGGTGTGAGCATGTATTGTCCAAGTTGATAAAAATATGTCCCCAATCTTAGGTAATTGTGAAGCCATAAATTCATGGATGACTTCAACTCAGTTGAATATAGTAAGATTCTCAAAATCATCTACTATATCTATAAGACATAACGGGACCTTATATGTACTAGAAGAAAATAAGACACAAACAAATATATGCAAAATATAGAATTTACAAAATAAAAAAATATCATCTTTTCCTTCAACGCGATTGGCATAAAATTTAAGCTACTCCTCAATTCTTGATCTAGTCGCTTCTTTTTTGTTTGAGAAGTATGTTAGAAAGGGGTCACCGAATATTTTATTTGAATTGATCGGAATTGAAGCACCTCGGTCTGCAATACCAAGCAGAAATGAAATGTCTTTTCTTGTGAAGGCAACCGGAACACCTAACCAAGTTAAATAATTAGTTGACATCTACGAGCATATACTTAAGTATTGGGCACACTGTGGGCCCGATATGATCATATCAAGCCCATGTTAGGCCTGATATGGGAACGTATCAGGCCCACGTTGGGCCTGATATGATGTCATATCAGGCCTACGTTAGGCCTGATATGATGTCATATCAGGCTTGTACGGGATCAATGGTCAGCTTGAAGGGGGGTTGGATAGACGGCACCCCCAAATACTCACTTCCTACACTTGTTAGTTTGCAAAGTGGAAATACAAACTAATATGAATACAAAGAAAGCTAAAGACAAGAAAGAAATCAAACCAAGCTACACGATCATTTAACGTGGTTCGGAGATTGCTTGCTCCTACTCCACGGCGTGTCCTTGAGGTGGACGATCCTTATTCATCGGTGGATTAGCCCCCGACAAACTCCGGCTATCTCAAGTCGCTCCTTGTGGGTGGAGAAACCTCACCACAACACCAACTAAGACTCTCGAGACTAGTAGACTACTAATTAGGGTTTACCACCACTAATTTTGTCAACTATAACCAAGCTCCCAAGCTTTGGTTATATAGACCGCGGGTTGGAAACCCTGCCTACCAGTTGACTGCTAAAACCATCAGTCGACTGCCCTCTATGGAAATTCTACCGTTACATCCCAACAGCTCGATACCAATCGACTGCTAGAATTAGTAGTCGACTGATCCACAATAGTCGAGCAAACAGAAGCATTTTGTTCACTCCCAGTCGACTGACCCAGTCGACTGACCTAGTCGACTGCACCAGTCGACTGGTGAAACTAGCAGTCGACTGGTACCCGAGTACAATCTCTCAGCACTAGGACCATCACCCTTACGACTCATTTGACGCTTCTATCGCAGCCTCGACCTCTTGCCTTCAAGCCTACTTCCTTTGGCTCTCGTCCCTCGGATGCATTAAAGCCCACAGCTCGTCCCCAATACTATCCTTCGTGTATGCCTCGAAGTCGCTTTCCTCGGCCCTTGTCCTTGCTGCCTTGTCCACGGTCCCTCGGATGCTCCATCCTTCACCGGACTCGAAGCCATCAACCTGAGTCACATGTGTATCCTGCAAACCTGCACACTCACATACACATATCAAATACAAGGATGAACCTAACTTAAACCCTTTTCCCAAACACCAAAACACATGGTCACACAGACCATTGGGATTGCTCCAACAATCTCCCCCTTTTTGATGTTTGGCAATACATTTAAGTTAGGGAAAACAAATAGAAAATAAACATGCTAAACAACAAATGGACTTACGTGGCCAAGGCTACACACTTGGACTTATACCGCCGAATGAACTTACGTTGCCAAGGCTACACACTTGGACTTACACCGTCGAAACAATGTTACTTCTCCCCCTTTGCCTAACATCCAAAAAGTTCTCCAACAATATCCCAATTATTGAAAACTTGTCATCCAACTGACCCTAAACTCGTGTATTTATCCCTCATGGATCTCATACACCTACACGAGCTGACACGGTCCCAAACCAACACTGAAAATAAATTCAGACTGGCATCGGTCGACTGCCCTAGTCCACTATCCTTATCGAAACAACACACAGAACCATTCTGTGTCTAATTTTCATTGTTACCAGTCGACTGGTAACTGTACCAGTTGACTGACACACTGTTTTATCCCTTTTCAACATTCTAAACCCAATTTCAGAAATGCATAGAAAATCCCACAGACATCCAAAAATCTTCAAATTTTGTAGAGAGGTATATTTTACCCATGTCTATTTGGAAAAAATATATTAAAAAATGTATCTATCACCAATCCCAAGATTGACACAAAACCCAAAACTAGCTAAATGGTTCAATTGAACATTAACCTAAAGCCCTAATTTTGGCTTCCTCTTGATGTATTTGCCCATACTAAACCACAATGCATCCCTAGCATTGGTTTATATGACATCTATACATCCAAAACAAATTATCATGATATATGACCCCAATGTCATATTTCTAAACATGAAACACATCTCATTTGTGTCAATTCCCTAGGTTTGAGACTCAAGTCCGTCTCCAAACCACTTGGCACATTCCATGACCCAACCTAGACTCCCAAGTACTACCCACTTGAGATCCATTTTTCATGGGTCCCAAATTGACTCTTAGAGCTCTCCCTAGAGCTCTTAACCTTAGCCACCTCCCTAGGTGACTCATCTACAATAGCTAGGCCACATTGGTGCACCTCCGGTGACACTTGGCCTACAAACCTAACTTTCTTAACCTTGGACACCTTGTCCTTGGTTAATTTCTCCTTACCTTTAAATGACTTTCTATTGCCATTTATTGGCTTCCCCTTGCTATAGTCATATGCAACCCTAGCATAATACTTTCCCTTAGCATTGAAGTCATTAGATCGGTATCCCAAACTCGATCTATTATTGTTGGGTCTTTGACTATCCAACACCATACCTAAACCCTTAGATCCAATATTAAATCTTTCTAGGGTTTTCTCTAATTTATCAAGTTTTACCTTCAAAGCTTGATTTTCCCTTTCTAGGTTCCTAAACCTAGAGCCAATATGTCCACCATGGACATTCATAGACCTACCCATTTTTCTAGGCATATGTCTCTCCTTCTTGGGATTAATGTCTTGGGTCTCCTTAGGTCTACAATTTCTAGAGTTATCATGAATGAGTTTCCTAGGGTTATGATCCATATTTACCCTACTCCTATCATGATATTTAAAACCAAAGTTATGCATGGGTAAATAATAACAATTATTTCTAGCATGCATGGAGGAGTTTAAATTTGAATTAAACTTCAAGTTAGGATATACCTCCCTTACCCTTGAAGTTCCCCCTTGATTTGAGCTCCTCTTCTTCTTCTCCCACTTCTTTAAATGTGCAAGCTTCTTGATCTCCCCCTTCTTGGAGCATTTGGTGTGGTAGTGGCCCTTCTCCCCACACGTGAAGCATCTAATGCACATTCTCCTCATTTGGGCTTCTTCATTCCTATAACCCTTGTTAGTATTTAAATTAACTTGAATGAGTTTAGGAGTTACCTTCTTCTTACCCATTGGCATCTACTCTTGTAGTATCCCTTCTCATTGCACCCAAAGCAAGTGATATGATCCTTTGATTTCACTTCAGTGGAGATGCTCACTAGGTTGACTTCCAAGACTTCTTCTTCTTCTTCAGTTGTCTTGGATTCTTCTTTAACATTTGAGAATGTCTCCTCATCCACACTAGTGGATGACATTTCTTCATCCTTCTCCTCTTCGGATGTTGAGCATGGCTCATCTTCCGCTTGCTCCTCCTCAACTTGAGCCATTTTATCCTTTTCTTCGGATTTTTCCTCTTCATATGTAGGCATGAGTTCTTCTCCTAGAACCATTTTTACTTTGGTCCACAAATCATGGGCATTCTTGTATTCACCTACACGACTCACAACATTATTAGGTAAAATATCAATTAAAATAGATATTACCTTTGAATTTGTCTTTGACCATGATGTTTGCTCCTCCATCCAATGTCGTGGTCGGAGCTTCTTCCCTTTCTTGTCTCTCGGGACTTCGAATGGCTCTTACACCACCATCATTGTGTCCCAATCCGTCTCGAAAAAGTTCTTCATTTTCACCAACCAAAAGGTGATGTCCCATAAGCTTCCTCCTTTGAGCTTTGGAGAATCTATCAAGCCGGTCATCTTTGCTTCCTTGGCGGTTAGTCCGATGGAGAGCGGTCTCACTCTGATACCACTTGTAAGGGATCAGTGGTCGGCTTGAAGAGGGGTTGGATAGACGGCACCCACAAATACTCGCTTCCTACACTTGTTAGTTTGCGTAGCGGAAATACAAACTAATATGAATACAAAGAAAGCTAAAGACAAGAAAGAAATTAAACCAAGATACTCAATCATTTAATGTAGTTCAGAGATTGCTTGCTCCTACTCCACGGCGTGTCCTTAAGGTGGACGATTCCTATCCGTCGGTGGATTAGCCCCTGGTAAACTCCGGCTATCTCAAGTCGTTCCTTGTGGGTGGAGAAACCTCACCACAACACCAACCAAGACTCTTGAGACTAGTAGACTAATAATTAGGGTTTACCACCACTAATTTTGTTAACTATAACCAAGCTCCCAAGCTTTGGTTATATAGGCCGTGGGTTAGAAACCCTTCATACCAATCGACTGCTAAAATCATCAGTCGACTGCCCTATGTGAAAATTCAACCGTTACATCCCAACGACTAGATACCAGTCGACTGCTAAAACTAGCAATCGACTAATCCACACTGATCGAGCGAACAGAAGCATTCTGTTCGCTCCCAGTCGACTGCACCAGTCGACTGGTGAAACTAGCAGTTGACTGGTACCTGAGTACAATCTCTCTGCACTCGGACCCTTACCCTTACGACTCATTTGATGCTTCCATCGCAGCCTCGACCTCTTGCCTTCAAGCCTACTTCCTTTGGCTCTCGTCCCTCGGATGCATTCAAGCCCACAGCTCATCACCAATGTCATCCTTCATGTATGACTCGAAGTTGCTTCCCTCGGTCCTTGTCTCCATGGTCCCTTGGATGCTCCATCCTTCACCGGACTCGAAGCTATCAACCTGAGTTATATGTGTATCCTGCAAAGCTACACACTCACATACACATATCAAATATAAGGGTGAACCTAACTTAAACCCTTTGTCCAAACACCAAAATACATGGTCGCACGGACCATTGGGATTGCTCCAACAAGGCCTACGTTGGGTCTGATATGATGTCGTATTAGGCCTACGTTGGGCCTGATATGATATCGTATCAGACCCTCGTTTGTCATAAGACTCCACCATTAGTGAATTAGCTGACTAAAATATTCACTTTTGCAAAATATTTTATTTTACTATACAACTACTTAGTGATTAAAATATAAAATTATAAATTGTACTTGAGAATCTAAAGGTTTGAGTACTTGAATCCCAATTTTGAAATATATTGGCCAAAATACCATGGATATGCTGCATATCTTGTATGTCCAAAAAAATACTAAAGGGTGAATGTTTGATCAACGCTATGTGTCAGTCATGTAAAATAACATATCCATGATTCCTTCCTTTCTTTGTGGATCCTTGAAAAAACTTTTAAAGTGACCTAGGATACTATTCCAATGTAGTTTCTGTGCAACATCAACTGAACCCTATAATTTAGAAAAATTAAAAAATTTTAATTATACTCGTTGAGCTTTTCAAAATCACACAATTTCTAAACTACCTTTACAGATATTTGAAGTGGAGAGGATGATACACCCGATCCACTTCTTCACACCATTATGAAAGGAGATTATTGACGGAAACCCTAAAACCCTTCATTGGAGCCTTGCGCATACTGTGGATTTTTAGGTTGAAATGCTTGATGCCGCTTGAGAGAGACATGAAGACACTTACGTCGGGTTTCACTAGTGGGACGATTTTGCCACAAATTTAAGCTGCAATCGAAGAGTTATGAAGAGCAAGAACCACATGCACGAGTTGAGAGAGGAAGAGAGAAAAATGATCGCACGATTGTTTTTAAATCAAAATGATTCAAAATGTGGTTCGGATGCCTGAGAAATCACGACTGAAGAGGGAGGTTGGTGGGAGGGTTAAAATGGGAATTTCACATCACTTAACTACGCCCTTTGGTAAATACACAACTACGATATGTTTTTTGATAATTTCCTTATTCTGCGTACGTCTTTTGGTAAATTACCGAAGAAAGGATGAAAAGTGATATTCGGTCTGATTTTATATGGACAAAAATATATTCACAAATTGGACAACGGATGAATTTATATATCCATCCGTCCTTTGCTTTGCCACAAGTAAATAAACAAGGATTAATAATTCATCCTTTTTCATCAAATAAACAACATAAAGTATTTTGCATACAAAACTTTCCTTAATTTTAAATCGGTCCTCTCAAGTAATCATAACATATAAGAGATATTAGGAATACACAGGGGTGGATCCAGAGATAATTTCTAGTGAAGGCTAATAGATTTTTTTTTTATGAAGGCTAAAAAAAGGGATAAAGACAGTGAAGACAGAAGCTTTTTCTTTCTCATTTCTTTGAAGTACTGATCAGAGGGTGGAGAAATATAATTCAACAAGACTAAGATACAGAGTTTGATCCATAAATCTCAATTAGTTTAGAGTACCAACTTGGTAATACTGGCGGAAAACAGCCATGTCAAACAAAGCTTACTTTGAGGAAAGAAATCGTAGGTTTCTGGTTGTTTTTGCATCTCAAAGTTTATGTTTAGCATAAAGACTCTTCAAAGAAATGGAAATCTCAGTAAAACTTTAAACATGTTAATACCCTTGTAAATGATAAGTCATACATAAGAGGATTTAGGTACATGAAAAGGAAGTTAAACGTAGTTTAGCAAGAAGCACCACACTTGCAGCTATATAACTCTTATAATTATAAATGTCGTCACAAGACTCTTCACCACAAACTACAAGGAATATTGGGCCTTTAGGAGCTTGGTAGTGATCAAGAAATTCATAATAACGCTGATATCCCTGCAAATCACATTAAAATTAAGAATTACTTTTCTTTTTCATTAAAAAATCCCACTAATTTAATACGAACACGAAGAAACATATCAAAATGTTACTAGATAGCCAATTGCTTGAACGAACAAAGGCGCAGAGGGAAAATAACAAAAGAAAGAGAATTGCAAGGAGGAAAAAGATAAAGGAGAAAGAGGTGCAAATCGTAATGGAGAAGTGGTCGAGGGTTTCATTGAACCAGTGCTCCTTTTGGGTGACGAAGTAGTCGTTTTCTTCTTCCAACTTACAGACATGAGAATCCTAGGACTTCGCCGCAGGGAGGAAGGAGGAGAAGAAGAAGAGGACAATGAGAGAAAATACACATATGAGAATCGTCAATCCATGGCTCCTTCTCCGGAGGATTTTGGCAAGGGTTTCAGCCTCCGCCAGTCCTCGCCTAGATCCACCCCTAGGAATGCATTGACCTTGGTTTGAATTGAATATGAAAATTTCAAGTCCATTAGTAAATTTTGACTAAAAGTGATTTTAAAAAAAAAAATTATTTTTGAAGGAGAAAAATAGTAGCTTCAAAACCTTATAAAACGTGAATCATTTTTTTAAAATTTTAAATATACTTTGGTTTGGATGATTTGTGAAACGGTGCGTGATTTGATAAATTTAAAAGTATGGTGCATGATTTATGTATTTGTGAAAATTTAATTTGTTGTTTAGTCAAATGTAAAGGTTTTCATTGTATGAATCAAAATTCTTTATTTCTTTATTTCTTTTTTTTTTTATTATTATTATTATTATTATTATTATTATTATTATTTACTTTTGTTGTTTTAAATAGAATTAATCATTATATCGAGTTGTTCCTAAATCCCTTGCAAATTCGTCGACTCGACCTCCATCGAGTGCATCGTCTTCCTGAGGGCGCCGCTGTCTCCCCTCCTCGCCTGTGCAAGCAACACTAGTCCAGAGGAGACGAGGTCTTCGTCTTTGTTTAATATTTTGCGAGCAGCGAGCTCTTCAGCAACAAGCACCCCCCTGTTATTTCATCTCTGGTAAGCGGAGGAATCAAGCCCCTTGTGAGCAGAAACGGTACCCTCTAGGGAAAGATCTATAAATATGTTTCCTTTCCATTTCCTTCGTCCATAGTTGTTCTTAATCTGCTTTTTCTTCTTGTGTTGGGCAGCAACTGGGGGGAATACATCGAAGACTCTGAATCCAATTTTTGTCATCTACAAAGTTTTCTTTTTGAGGCAAGTATCCTGACCTTCATTGATAAGCACATCTATCGAGTTAGAGGATCAATGAATGGACGATTGACCTATGCGAGTGAATCATCTAAAGAGAGAAGTATTAAGACTGTATGATTGGCCTTGAGGAGAACTTTCATATTTCTGAGATCTAGTAACCACCCTAGTCTCTTTTTTGTTAGAGATATAATGAGAGAATTGTCAAAGCTTTTGGTTCTTCAAATTTCTTTTTAGGTGAAGGAATAAAATATGTGGGAGATGTGTGCCTCTGAACTTATGTTCATCTAAAATCTTCCATTTCCTTTTAAAATTCTGTGAAAGTTCTTCTGTAGCATACGGACATCTGTCTCTTTGAAAAAGATTTCTTCTGACTGTAAGTTATTTTCTTATTCAAGTTTTGTTCCATGTTATCATTCATTAAGGATATCATTTCTTTTCAACTATTTTTTGAAAAGATTTGTTAACAATCTTTGATCTAAAAAGAAGCATTCAAGTATTTTACCATTCTCATTTTTATGGTTCTTGAAGGTTTTATCATAAATAATATATTTTTAGCATGTAACCAAGAACTGATCCACAATTTCAGCGTCTCTCTTGATGTGTCTCAATGGTTTCATTGTTTCTTTTAGTTTTGGTAAATATTCTCTTTCCATCAGCTGGCAAACTTTTTTCTCGATTCTTATATTGTGTATTTTGTTTCATGTCTCTATTTGTTTGTTTGTTGGTTAGTCTTTGTGAAGTCTTCCTTTCTTCTTGCATTGTTTAGTCCTTTTTTATCTCGATACGCCCTTTTTAATTTTTTTTATCTTTAATTTTCTAAGGTATATACAAATGATTTATTATAATACATTTTTTTTTTTATTTTTCTCAATTTTTCATGTTTTTAAAGCTTTTGATTAGAACTATAAAATTTTCATTGTTTATTAACCCTCCATGTCTTTGGTTTCGCCAAGTTGCCATTAATTTCTTAGCATATCGTTTTAATTCTTTTTCTCGTTATCGTCATATGTGGCTGCTTCTGTATATCAAAAAAGAAATATAAAGCAATTAATTTGGCTATTAGATCTTGGAAATAAGAAAGTTCTTGACACTAGTCATACAGCCTAAGAATTCATTGCCGAAGAAGAATTTGTTTCTGGTTTCTGTTTCTTATATCAAAATAGATTGATTTATTAAATTGGTAAGATGAGCCCATTTACTTTGAAGATGGAATTATATGATTGCAGTTTTGATAGTAAGAGAAGGAAACATTTGCTTTGAAGGGAACGAGGAATCAGATGCAGAAATTAGGAGACTTTAAGCTTCCTCAGTTCTTTAACTATCCGCCCTTTTTCACGTAATGTTTCACCCTAAAACTTTCAAGTGGTTCCTTTTCAAGTTTCTAGATGTTGAAATAAATTGACTTATGCAAATTAATAGCAATTTTAGATATTGATGGAAATTTCTATGTTTTGTGTATTTTGTTTTAAGTTGACTTATTCCAGTTAGATCGTTATATCAATTCCTAATGTAGAATATTCCCATTTCTATGTTTCAGTAGTTTTAAAAAAAACAAAAAAGTGCGATCATTCAACACCATAGTTGAGTTTCAAGAGAGCATCATTTGCAATGCATGGCATTATTAATTCTCTAATCTCTCTATGAAAATAACCTAATTGCCTAATATTGGGGTTGTGTGATGCTTTGTTATATCTAATTGCCATCTAGATCCAATAGATTGATGTAGTTGGAAGAGATTTCAGATTTTAAAAAGTATCTTCTATTATCAGCAGTTTTTCTTGTGAACTTGTATTGGGTTTATTATTGCCCCTAGAGCTATGGTGCAGCAGTAAGGGTGTTCAGTTGTCTCTCAGGCAGCCACGGTTCAATTCACAACATATTTGCAGTGATTTTTTCTCTAAATGGGACTTGCTCTAACATATTTGCAATGATTTTACCCTTGGTGGCCGGTGGAAAATTTCCATGGGGTCGGGCCGGTCACCCCAGGCTCGACGTTACCCAGCCTGGTTAATCATTTTTTTTTTGTATTGGGTTAATTATTGACTTACTTCTTGATACAATGCCTCCTCATCAAACATGCCTTTAATAACAATCTTTTGTGAAATTGCCATTAAGAAGAGTTGTACTGGATATTGGGTATCCTGGATATTGATCATAGGCCAGACCTGATACAAACGTATCCACTATTATTGTACATTCTTTTTTATTTAACTATTTAAGAAGAGTTGTTGAAGCTTGGTTATGTATAAATTGAGCCTTTACATTGATTGAGTCACAATAGCAAGATTGTTTAATGATTCTTTCATTCTATGACATACATACTGTTGTGCCCTTTCCAAAATGTTCAAATGTTCAATATGGTCCATATTTTATAAATATATGGTATCACTAGACTTTTTTTTTCTCATTGATTATATTGTTTCACTTGATAAGTATAACTAGCTTCACACATATGCCTCATTATGCCACGTTTTAGTGAAATTTAATTGTTTGCATGATTGGAGATTTGCACTTCTTCTGTATAAGAAAGTGAGTTAAATCATTATCTTCTTTCTTCCTTTAGTTTGCAGCCTGTGAAGGAAACACGTGATAATCAAGTGAAGCTATGGAAAGAGCTCATACTTGGCTACTGCAGAAGTCAACGGACATTTGTGATAGGATTAGAAGAAGATTTCCCCCTTTTTTCTAATCCAGTAATTGAAAGTTAGTCGACATCATGCTGATTACATATTCATTTTGTGTCCATGCTTAGCTAGACATCAGGCTCTTTTTCCCTTTGTTTTTTTTTTCGCTCTAAGTGCATAGGAATTTGAGCGCAAAGCTTCAATTTGATATCTAATAACAAGAAGGTATTCTACATAAAGTAAAACTTGAATACATTAGAAATTGACATGGCTATTGGCAATCATTCAATGATATGAAAGCATAAAATATAAATGATCACAGACTGGAGCTCTCTCAAACAGATTTCCCTTGTTCCTGACAAAGACTAACTGAAAGTTTGACAATTGGAATGTAGGATCTTTAAGCCATGAGGCAAGGGAGGTATTTCTTTCTGCTCTGGTAAATGAAGGTTTGTTTTTAGTTACAGTTGATGTTATGATGCGCTTCAAGTCGAATACAAAAACTTTGAATTAAAATATAACAATTCATGTGTTAGATTTCAAGTACAAGTATTATTCCCCGTGACTTGTTTTTTCCTTTCAGGTCGTGCAGAATGGATGGACAAAGGTCATAAGAAATGTCTCCTACTTTGGTTAAGAATCCAAGAGTGGGCTGATTATATTTTGAACTTTGTGAGTTAAGGATTGGACCTACATTACAAAGTGGAAACAATCCCAATGGCTGCTTATTGTTGTTTATCCCTGCACTTTTCAGGTTAAAGAAAATGGGTTTGAGGACAGTGTCATGACTATCGAAGAAATACGGTCGGGGATTGAAACTCGTGGAACTGGTAATGCCACTCTAACTTGATGAATGCATTGAATTGTTTGTCCTAGAGATTTTCTGAACATCCAGCATTTTTAGATGAGTGCTTTTGTCCCTGTTTGTATTAGAACCTCAAAAAAAAAAAAAAATTAGAAAGTGAATCCTATCAATATCGATTACTCAAATTATCGATAGCTTTGCCAATCTAGATTTACATTGCATCTTTTGCCGATAAGATGAACTTGTGTTGGTTCTTTTGCAATCGCTGAAGAGCTTGCGGGGATTGATCGTGGTTTGCTCGTGCGGGCTCTGAAACTACTCGAGCAGAAAGGTAAAGTTGCAATCTTCAAGGGGACGTCAACAGATGACGATGGGGTAAAGTTCTCGGCTTAATCTTAATCTGTGTTTTACAAACCCATTACCAATTGGGGATCATTTCCATCCACTTTGTCTAAGTGAACCTTGATGTAAACTAAAATTTCAGCATACTTTTGTTTTTTTTCATGAGCGAATAATTTATATCTACATGCACAAACATGCATAGATTCTAAAAACAATATGATCAAATACAATAAATTTTTTTTTAGAATATATTTGGCATTTTTTGTTTCAGATGTATTTTATCGTATTATTGAATATTTAAGATATTAAAAATATAATGTTATTGTTTATTTAAAATGGTGGTAAATTTTCTGGAATTATTATAAGATTATGACATACAAGTATTTAAATTTGTAAGGCAGGGCAGCTTAAGGTAAATTGTATTAGCATGCAACGAGGCATCTCCAGGTGCCACATGGCACCGCATTGAGGCCGTGGCTTTAACGATTAAATTTGCGTTGCCAACGAAGAAGAATTCTGAAGGGATATATATATTTTTTAATCCGATTAAATAATATTTGGATTTGGATATAAAGGTGGTTCTGGTAGAACTTTTTTTTTCAGATCTAAATACTCGGTTAAATTATTTTATTTTTATTGGATGATGATGTTGAAATAAATTATTATATATATATATATATACACACACGATGTTTTGTTTGTTTAATTTTTTCTAAAAATTTGATAAATATTCATGACTTTATGAACTAATTTAAATTTGAAAAAAAAAATTAATGGTAGGTGGTAATAAAATATTTGGACAGGGGATTAATGTCAGGATGAAAGATATGGAATCAGATTCAAATTTGATCCATCGTCAGTATTAGTTGTGTTCAAATATTTTTATTTTTTTCATATATCTAGCTTTCATTCATCTAGAGGTAGTCGACCTAGTTTCATGGTGCAAAGGTTGATTTAAGCTAATATTCCATCAAATTTTATCTTGAATCTTTTTCACATTCAATTTTAGAGTGGAATAGGTGTGTAGATGATCGGCTCCTTAAGTCTGCCGATCTAAAATGGAACATATAAATATAGCCAATATATTATATTCTACTCTAAAAAAATTATAAATGTAGATTTTGGATTTTGGTAAGCATCAATCGCGAAAGACCTTATTGATGATATACTCTTCCAACTTAATCATGTATATTTTACAAAACATTTTTTACATAAAAATAGAAGACTATTGGTTTGTTGTAGCGGATGTTAAAAAAATAATTGAAGTTGCTAAATGGATTTGCCTTTTATCTTCATTTATGAGTTATTTCTGAAGTTGCTAGTACACGTAAATTAATATATGTTTTTCTGAAAATCTCTTTAATATATTCATATTCTCAGATTTAAATTCTGTAAATTAAAAATAATATATCTTTTGAATGGATAGTGATACGTATATGGCTTGAGGGGTATAGGAGGAAATAGGGGGAGAAGGAAGGGTAATTTCGTCAAAGCACTGTTTAGGGATTTAGAGGAGGAGGGGACACGGTTTAGAGGGGGGCGGGTGTGTGTGTGTGTGTGTGGGGGGGGGGGCGGCCGCCAACAGGAACGACGAGGGGACCCTTCCTCCCTCTCACGCTTCTCGCCGGGGCCGGCGCCGGCGCCGACCGATCCCTTCCGAATCCTCCTTCGGCCACCCTTTCTTCTCCTCTCTCTCCCTATTCTCCGTCGGCCTCACGCGCAAGGGAGGAGCCTCCTGCTTCGCGCCGACCGTTGCCGTCGATGCCTGGTGCATCACTCGCCGCGGCGTCTGCTGGAACCCATCAGCTGACGCCAGTGGTCGCTCCCTTCACGCCGCCATCGCTGCTTGCTTCTTTGCCGCCAACAACCCTCACTGCCCTCTTCCTATCTTCTTCTCCTCTCACCAGCAACCTCTCTTCCTCTCCCTCGCCTCTTATCGATAGCTCCTTTCGTTAGCAACGCCATTAAGCAATCCATGCGCCGATAGACCTCTCGTCTCCCTTTCTAGTAACGCTCGAAGCTCCTCCCGGCCAATGCTACCGTCGCCACCGACCACGAGCAGCCATGACCAACTCCTACCGCCGCTCTCCTCCTTTCCAGTGCTGTCACTATCTCCGCCCACAGCCATAGCGGCTCAACTGGAAATCTCCTCTCCAGCTGCTACCGTAGCAGATCACCGGCTAGCCCTTCCAAGGTTTGTCGTCGCTGGTACTGCACTGCCGGGGCAACCATCTCCGGCGGCCCCCAGCACCTACTGTCACGGTAGACCTCATTATCGCCCATCAGATAGTATTTTATTCTCGCTTTGTTCTGATTGTCGCGTCGATCCAGCCTTATGGTTATTATGTCCGGTCTTTGCGTCGTTGTCTTGTTTTGACTTGTATGTCATGTTCTCATCTGTGTATCATTATTATACTCCGGCTTGCGTGCTGAGCCCGTGTCCCGGCCTGCGCGCCGATCTTGTGTCCCGGCCTGCGTGCCGATATTATTTCCCGGTCTGCGTGCCGGTGTCTTATCCCGATCCGCGTGCCGGTGCATTATCCCGGGCTGCGTGCCGGTGTCTTATCTCGGTCTGCGTGCCGGTGCATTATCCCGGTCTGAGTGCCAGTGCATTATCCCGATCTGCGTGTCAGTATTATATCCCGACCTCCAGCTCGTCTTCCGAGCTCGTACCGCGGGCAACTCCTCGTCGTCAGATCCAGCTCTCCAGCCTGATCGGAGTCATCTACTCTTCCGGGTCGCGATAATTTTAGCCGCGTCCTATCCGAGGGCGCCCCCCGGGCCAGGGTACGTTTTCCGTCCATATTCTCTCTGCATTTTATTATTTTATGGCTTAGTCTTGTACTCATATATTTGTTGGATCTGCCTCGAGTATCGAGGTACCGGGGGCCGGGCCAACCCGGTCACTGGCTACAGGTAGCGTTGACCAGAGGACTTTTGAAGACTTGGTCAACACGGGAGCCATCTCAGCACACCCCCCTCCGGGACGTCGCGATTCAGTCAACATTCTTGCCACCTCACCCGACAATCCGTCTGACTCAGCTTCCAGACCGGATCAAATTTGGCGCCGTCTGTGGGAACATCCTTCACCTGTTCTGGAACGTGAAGATGGACGACGTCGGGAGGTTCTATGCTATTATCACAATCCCGGAGGATCTTGATGCACCTATTATTTTCTATCCTCACTCCACTGGTATTCGGGAGTCGAGGGACCGAGTGGAGCTTCAGTCGGCTAACAGGTTAGTTTTTCCGTTATGTTTTTTCCCTGACTCCACAGGTATTCGGGAGTTAAGGGACCGAGACAAACCCTTAGTCGGTTGGCACGACTCCCCGATCAGGTACGATTACAAGCTCTGCTATCTTTTTACGATTATAGGAACTGCTATATTTTCCTGATAAAAGAGTAAGAGCCTAGTTCCTTGATCAAAGACTAGAGCCTTCAATTTCTGATCGGACACTTGGGACATAGCTCCCCGCTCATACTCTAGGGGCACAGCTCCCCATTCATACACTTGGGACACAGCTCCCTGATCATAGACTTGTAGTACCACTTCTCGATCAGGATCTACGGGCCTTGCTCTTTGATTACAGGCTGGGAGCCTTGCTCTCCGATCAGGGACCAGGGCCCAGCTCCTCGATCAGCATCTTCCGCATACAGGTTTTGCTCCCTACATTCACGGTGCTCTGTTCCTATTGTTACGGACTCTGCTCCCTTGTGTGGCTATGGACTTCACCCCCTCTGACGGTCAGGGCTCATATTATCATCCTCTCCCCTCGCTCCATAGGTATTCGGGAGTTGAGGGACCGAGATAGATCCTTAATCAGGTGACACCACTCCGTGATCAAGTATGATAAATGCTTCATTCCCTTTTATTGCTATAGGCTTCGCTTCTATGGGCTTCAGGGCTTATCTTCCCCCGTTCGGGGTTGAGCGATCTTCACTGGTCTTGGACCAGCTTATCGGATTTCATATCTCCCCCGTTCGGGGTCGAGCGATTGTCACTGGTCTCAAACCAGCTTATTGGATTTCTTATCTCCCCTATTCGGGGTCGAGTTTTTGACACCGGTCACGGACCGGAATATATCATCTTTTACCTCCCTAATTCAGGGTCGAGATATCGCTTGACACCAGTCACGGACCGAAATATATCATCTTTTACCTCCCCCATTCAGGGTCGAGATATCGCCTGACACCGGTCATGGACCGGAATATATCATCTTTTACCTCCCCCATTCAGGGTTGAGATATCGCCACCGGTCTCGGACCGGAGTATCATTACTGGTCTCGGACTAGCGCCATCGCCACCGGTCTCGGACCGGAGTATCATTACTGGTCTCGGACCAGCGCCATCGCCACCGATCTCGGACTGGAGTATCATTTCTGGTCTCGGACCAGCGCCATCGCCACCGGTCTCGAACCGGAGTATCATTACTGGTCTCGGACCAGTGCCATCGCCATCGGTCTCGAACCGGAGTATCCCAGACTCTCGTCTCAGTGCGAGTTATAAGTGAGCTCTGTTCTCACGCCCAACGACCTTTCAGGTCGGCTCCCATGCGAGAATCAAAAGTGAGCCCTGTGCCCACGCCCAACGACCTTTTAGGTCGGTTGTCCCAGACTCTCGCCTCAGTGCGAGTTATAAGTGAGCTCTGTTCTCACGCCCAACGACCTTTCAGGTCGGCTCCCATGCGAGAATCAAAAGTGAGCCCTGTGCCCACGCCCAACGACCTTTTAGGTCGGTTATCCCAGACTCTCGCCTCAGTGCGAGTTATAAGTGAGCTCTGTTCTCACGCCCAACGACCTTTCAGGTCGCCTCCCATGCGAGAATCAAAAGTGAGCCTTGTACCCACGCCCAACGACCTTTTAGGTCGGTTGTCCCAGACTCTCGCCTCAGTGCGAGTTATAAGTGAGCTCTGCTCTCACGCCCAACGACCTTTCAGGTCGGCTCCCATGCGAGAATTAAAAGTGAGCTCTGTTCTCACGCCCAACGACCTTTCAGGTCGGTAGTCCCAGACTTCTGACGGTTATGACTCAGATTATTCTCTTCTCCCCTTGCTCCCCGGGTATTTGGGAGTTGAGGGACCGAGACGGATCCGACCTTTCAGGTCGGTAGTCCCAGACTCTCGCCTCAGTGCGAGTTATAAGTGAGCTCTGCTCTCACGCCCAACGACCTTTCAGGTCGGCTCCCATGCGAGAATTAAAAGTGAGCTCTGTTCTCACGCCCAACGACCTTTCAGGTCGGTAGTTCCAGACTCTCGCCCCAATGCGAGTTATAAGTGAGCTCTGCTCTCACGTCCAACGACCTTTCAGGTCGGCTCCCATGCGAGAATTAAAAGTGAGATCTGTTCTCACGCCCAACGACCTTTTAGGTCGGCAGTCCCAGACTTCTGACGGTCATGGCTCAGATTATTCTCTTCTCCCCTTGCTCCCCGGGTATTTGGGAGTTGAGGGACCGAGACGGATCCTCAGTCGGTTGACATCACTTTGTGATCAGTCATGATAAAGGTTATGTCCCCTTATATTGCTACAGGTTTCGTTTCTATGGGCTTCAAGGTTTATCCTCACCCGTTCGGGGTTGAGCTATTACCACCGGTCTCGGACCAGAATATTACCACCGATCTCGGATTAGAGTATCATTAACGATCTCTCGGTCAGACGGTCAGACCAATTCCTAGTCAGTCTTCCAGACAAATTCCCGGTCAGGCTTTCAGACAAATTCCCGATCGGGCTATCAGACAAATTCCCGGTCGGGCTTCTAGACCAAGTCCTGGTCAGACCCTCAGATCAATTCCTGGTCAGGCCTCCAAACTGCTTCTTTGTCAGGCCCTCAGATTGTTTCTGGGTCAAGTCTCCAGATCGAGTACTGATCAGGCCTCCAGAGCACCTCCCGGTCGGGGTCCCTGACTCTCGCCCCGGTGCGAGTTATAAGTGAACTATGCTCTCACGCCTCCAGGCTCTCACCCCAGTGCGAGTTATAAGTGAGTTCTGCTCTCACGCCCAACGACCTTTCGGTCGGCACTCATCGCTCTGCTCGTAGCTCTGCCTGACACTCACCGCACTCGCTCTGCTCACTTGCCGCTCTGCCCGGCACCCATTATACTCACTCTGCTCGCTGCTCTGCACGACACTCGGCTCCCACGTTCCGCTCATCGCTGTTGCTCAGTCGACATTCATCGCTTCACTCATCGCTCTGCTCGGCACTCATTGTACACACTTCGCCGCCCTGCTTGGCACTCATCATGCACACTTCTCCCGCCCTGCTCGGTACTCATCATGCACGCTTCGCCGTTCTGCTCGGGACTCATCCTTAACGCTTCGCTTACCGTTGTAGCTCGGTCAGCACTCACCGCTCACTCGCCATCCTGCCCGGCACCCATCCCACGTGATTCACTCGTCGCTTTGCTCGACACTTTTCGTTCACGTCTAGCTCATCGTTGTTGTTTGGCC